>NC_057800.1:331325126-331372695 GCF_018294505.1 Triticum aestivum | reverse complement strand
GAAATCAACCCTATCTCTTGTTTCCCCACACATACGGACTCTAAAAATAGCCTATACTTATGTATTTCGAAATTACATGGGCCTGGCCCAATAATAAGGTGACGCAGCACCTAAAATAGCCTCGGGACGAAATTTATGAAGTGGCATCTTGTATATTTCGTCCAAGGCTTCATGCACCCATTATGGTGGCTTCAAAGTCCTGAAATCATCACTTGTAACTCCGTTATTGTTCCCCTTGCGCATGCCATCATCTCCATGCTTGTTCTTGCTCCAATGTTCATCCTTCTCCAAGCTAGGCCCTTCATTTGTAAGCAAAACAAATGTATCCAATTTAGGCAGCATCATATTCTCATGAACATTAGAATCATTACCAAGAAACGAAAGTACCTGGTAATTTAGTTGGCGTGCACGAGCTCTAGTAATTGGTCCAGTATGTATAGCAGCAGGGGCTGTGGGTGTAACAATTGTATTGATGTCCTCATCACACTTTATACCATGTCATAAAAGTGATGATGCTGTTAATGTTGCTGATTTGTTCTTTCGTGAAATTATTCGCTTGCATGGTGTGCCAAATACTATTGTTTCAGATCGTGATACTAAATTTCTTAGCCACTTTTGGAGATGTTTATGGGCTAAGTTGGGGACTAAACTGCTTTTTAGTACTACTTGTCACCCCCAAACTGATGGCCAAACTGAAGTAGTCAATAGAACATTGTCTACTATGCTTAGGGCTGTTTTGAAGAGTAATAAGAAAATGTGGGAGGAATGCTTGCCTCATAGTGAATTTGCTTATAATCGTTCATTGCATTCTACTACTAAGATGTGCCCTTTTGAAGTTGTGTATGGTTTCCTACCTCGTGCACCTATTGATTTGTTGCCTCTTCCATCTTCGGAGAAGGTTAATTTTGATGCTAAACAACATGCTGAATTGATTTTAAAAATGCATGAGTTAACTAAGGAAAACATTGAGCGTATGAATGCCAAATATAAACTTGCTGGAGATAAGGGTAGAAAACATGTTGTGTTTGCACCTGGAGATCTTGTTTGGTTACATTTGCGTAAGGATAGATTTCCTGATTTGCGCAAATCAAAGCCCATGCCACGGGCTGATGGTCCCTTTAAGGTGTTAGAGAAAATAAATGATAATGCATATAAACTTGAGCTGCCTGCAGATTTTGGGGTTAGTCCCACTTTTAACATTGCAGATTTGAAGCCTTATTTGGGTGAGGAAGATGAGTTTCCGTCGAGGACGACTTCATTTCAAGAAGGGGAGGATGATGAGGACATCAATACCATTGTTACACCCACAGGCCCTGCTGCTATACATACTGGACCAATTACTAGAGCTCGCGCACGCCAACTAAATTACCAGGTACTTTCGTTTCTTGGTAATGATTCTAATGTTCATGAGAATATGATGCTGCCTAAATTGGATACATTTGTTTTGCTTACAAATGAAGGGCCTAGCTTGGAGAAGGATGAACATTGGAGCAAGAACAAGCATGGAGATGATGGCATGCGCAAGGGGAACAAGAACGGAGTTACAAGTGATGATTTCAGGACTTTGAAGCCACGATAATGGGTGCATGAAGCCTTGGACGAAATATACAAGATGCCACTTCATAAATTTCGTCCCGAGGCTATTTTAGGTGCTGCGTCACCTTATTATTGGGCCAGGCCCATGTAATTTCGAAATACATAAGTATAGGCTATTTTTAGAGTCCGTATGTGTGGGGAAACAAGAGATAGGGTTGATTTCGGACCCCTCCACCAAGGGCCACGAAATTCCCCCCTCTTCCTCCATATATACAGCCCTTAGGGCATCGTTTAGACTTTGGGTTTTGTTTAGATTAAAAGTTCGCCATAGCTGCAACTTCGCGTACTTCGTTTGTGTTCAACGACCAGACAAAGGCGTCACAGAACCCCACCTTGATCAATAAAGCTTTCATCTTATATTCGCAATATCCCGATTGCAATCTTAGTTTCTTGCTTGTTCTTCGTTTGCTCGCAGGAAACAGACCCTCGTGGTCAGGTTGATCGTGCTCCGGCGTGGTTAATAACCTCTCGGAGTTGGTTTAGCGATTGCTAAGGCGCGACGTCCTCGCACGTTCGTAGTCGGATCGTCAAAGTCGACTTCCACCAAAGCGAAATCCACCATCTCATCGAAAGACGGGACACCTTTGCCTCTATCAAGTGGTATCAGATTTCCAGGTTGCTCGGTGAGATTTTACAGTTTTTCGTAGTTTAGATCGAGTCTGTTCTTCATACCTACAGTCCACGAAAAAGCCACAAAAAAAAATTTAGGGTTAGTTCATCATATCCGAACCAATCTGAGCCTTTGCATAATCTTTTTAGGGTTTTGCTTTGTTGAATTTGCGGTTGCATCGTCGTGTCTAGTTGCTGGTCTTGGAGTCTAGTCTTTTAGAGTTTCGAGTTCTGGTCATAAGTTGTCACGCCGCCGCCGCGCCATCATCATCGCCCCTGCCATCCACCACTACCGCTCCGAATCCGTATCCATATACCACCACCGATCCATATCCATATACTACCACCACCGCTGCCATATACCACCACCATATATCCACCACCAATCCGAGTTCCTTGATTATTAGGGTTGTTTTCGAGATCCATCTAGTTTCCGATTCGTGTTTCCTTGCCGGAGTCGGGTAGCCACGCTCCGTTTAGGCCCAAAATTTTTCGAAAACGCATTTTTCGAAAAAAATTCTGGCTATCCTATTTTTAGGTGTTTCTGAGTGTTTTGAGACAGGTGCCATTATAGGAAGTTTTTTTTGACCCGTTTCCAGTTTTTGGGTCCGGGCAGTCAAAAAAAAAAAATTGGTCGAAAAAATTTCGTGCCCATCCTGTCAGTTTGAGCTAAGAAGAGTTTTGAGACACTCGCCATTATAGTGATTTTTCGCAAAAAAAAAACAGCGCAAAAAAAAAGCAGCGCAAAAAAAAAGAGCGAAAAAAAAAATTCAGAGTGTGCTTTTCCCTTGTTTACGTGCCGCGCCGTGATTTTGTTGGTGTTCTAGGCTCGCGTCTCTAGCACAGTCTAGCCTAGGACCAGCACAGTACCGTCGTTGAGCGTTTATTCAACTTTGCATCTCTGAATTGATTATTGCTGACCCTTTTTGCTACCATACTATAAGCCTTCCCAGCTCCACATACATCTACGTCGTGTGTTTGACTCTCCCTGGTAATCGCTCTATCCAAGCTTTGAGAGTTTTTGACTACAACGGTTGCCGATCACCGCCTGCTGCTGGGTAAGAACTGGTAAGAATTTGAGATTTGCTTGACGGATTTGTGATACACCACCACCACTTCTTAGTAGTCTGTAGGATCATATTCTTGTGTGTTTCTATTGCTTCTAACCATGCCAGGATCACAAGCCGACGAGATTGACTGGGAGAATTTATCGAACAAGGAGCTTCATGATAAGTTTCAGCAAATGATGACTGAACAGGTGCAAGATGTGCTGAACAATTTTGAAGAGGCCATGGAGAAGATCACTGGCCTTGAGAAGACGTTCGAAACAAAGCTCGATAACAAGTTTAATGAATTGCTCGCGCGTCTTCCACCACCACCACCCGCTGCACCTAACGCACCTCTCCAACAACAACAACAACGACTACCTCCACGTCGCGAAGCAGACCTCCGCCGAGCAAGCCGTGTTCCTCTTGCGTTTGGCCAAACTGTTGGTGCTGCTGTTGATACTTCTGTGGCTCCTGCTGCTGATGCGGAGGAGGATGATTATGTGGGAGATTATGAGGATGAGGTTGATCAAAATCATCACTACGTGCAGCCACCTGTACCACCACCAGCAGGTCGACCTCAGGTATATATTCGTAATGGTAGGCCTGCACCACCACCTCAGGTACGCGATGATGTCCATATTCCTAAACTGAAATTGAATATTCCACCATTTGAGGGTAGATATGTTCCTGATATATATCTTACTTGGGAGTTAGAAACTGAACAACGATTTACATGTTTACAATATCCTGAGGAGAGACGAGTTGCTGCTGCTGTTTGTGCTTTCACTAGTTTTGCATGCGTATGGTGGTTTGAACATTGTAGATTATATCCTATTCCAACTACTTGGGCTGCTTTGAAAACTGCTATGCGTACGCGTTGGGTTCCACCATATTATCAACGTGAATTGCTTCAAAAATTGCAGCGTTTAAGACAAAGGAAAAATTCTGTAGAAGAATATTATCAGGAATTACAAACTGGCATGATTAGATGTGGTATTGTTGAGGAGAATGAAGCTATGCTTGCACGTTTTCTGGGTGGATTAAATAGAGAGATTCAGACCATTCTAGACTATAAGGAGTATACTAATATCACTCGTTTATTCCATCTTGCTTGTAAAGCTGAACGTGAAGTGCAGGATCGACAAGCATTGGGGCGAACTAACTTTTCTGCAGGCCGACCTTCATCATGGACACCACGTGCATCTTCTACTTCAACTGCACCAGCACCTCCATCCGGTGCCACCTCCAGCCGTGATACAAAAAAACAGGCACAACCACCATTATCTGCCAAGAGCGCACCTGCGGGGCCTGCACAGCGTTCTTCTTCTTCCATGGCATCAACAGGGCACACAAGTGATATTATTATGCGAGGGAATGCAAATCTCCGCGTGTGATGATTGCTACCGCGGATGGTGGATATGAGTCCGCTAGTGACTATGATGAGGAGACATTGGCTCTTATTACACGTGAAGAACAAGGTGGAGATGATTCTGATCATGAGACGCAATACATGGCTCCTGAAGACGCTGACAGGTATGAATGTTTAGTTGCTCAACGTGTTTTGAGTGTGCAGGTCACACAAGCTGAGCAAAATCAGAGGCACAATTTGTTCCATACCAAGGGAGTTGTGAAGGAACGTTCTGTGCGCGTCATAATAGACGGAGGGAGCTGCAACAACTTGGCTAGCATGGAGATGGTGGAGAAGTTTTCTCTCACCACAAGACCACATCCACATCCTTACTACATCCAATGGTTCAACAACAGCGGCAAGGTTAAGGTAACACGTACTGTTCGTGTGCATTTTAGTATCTCTACATATGCTGATTATGTTGATTGTGATGTGGTACCTATGCAAGCATGTTCCTTATTACTTGGTAGACTGATGAGGACATCAATACAATTGTTACACCCACAGCCCCTGCTGCTATACATACTGGACCAGTTACTAGAGCTCGTGCACGCCAACTAAATTACCAGGTACTTTCGTTTCTTGGTAATGATTCTAATGTTCATGAGAATATGATGTTGCCTAAATTGGATACATTTGTTTTGCTTACAAATGAAGGGCCTAGCTTGGAGAAGGATGAACATTGGAGCAAGAACAAGCATGGAGATGATGGCATGCGCAAGGGGAACAAGAACGGAGTTACAAGTGATGATTTCAGGACTTTGAAGCCACCATAATGGGTGCATGAAGCCTTGGACGAAATATACAAGATGCCACTTCATAAATTTCGTCCCGAGGCTATTTTAGGTGCTGCGTCACCTTATTATTGGGCCAGGCCCATGTAATTTCGAAATACATAAGTATAGGCTATTTTTAGAGTCCGTATGTGTGGGGAAACAAGAGATAGGGTTGATTTCGGACCCCTCCACCAAGGGCCACGAAATTCCCCCCTCTTCCTCCATATATACAGCCCTTAGGGCATCGTTTAGACTTTGGGTTTTGTTTAGATTAAAAGTTCGCCATAGCTGCAACTTCGCGTACTTCGTTTGTGTTCAACGACCAGACAAAGGCGTCACAGAACCCCATCTTGATCAATAAAGCTTTCAGCTTATATTCACAATATCCGGATTGCAATCTTAGTTTCTTGCTTATTCTTCGTTTGCTCGCAGGAAACAGACCCTCGTGGTCAGGTTGATCGTGCTCCGGCGTGGTCAATAACCTCTCGGAGTTGGTTTAGCGATTGCTAAGGCGCGACGTCCTCGCACGTTCGTAGTCGGATCGTCAAAGTCGACTTCCACCAAAGCAAAATCTGCCATCTCATCAAAAGACGGGACACCTTTGCCTCTATCACGACTTTGACGATCCGACTACAAATGTGCACGACATTGCGCCTTAGCAATCGCTAAACCAATCTCCTGAGGTTACTGACGATGCCGGAAGCACGGTCAGCCTGACCACGAAGGTCTATTCCTGCAAGCAATCGAAGAACGAGCAAGAATATGATAAAGCAATCTGAATATTGCGAATATATATGAAGTATTGATAATGGTGGGGATCCGTAAGCGGTCTTGGTCTGGTCATTGGACACAAACGAAGTACACGAAGTTGCACTGGCTAACTTTTAACTAAACAAATCCCAAGGAAAAGCTACTAGATGGATCTACTTATATAGGAGCAAGGGGTGGCGGCCAAGGAGGTGGGAGGACGTCCCAAGGCAGCCTAAAACTAAATCTAGGTCGTACAAGGCCAATGGGCCCAAGTGGAGGTGATGTAACACCTTTGGACTTGTAGTTTGACTCGGATTCTGCTGCAGCATCAGATTGTTTCGTCCACAACTCAACGCTCCGGACGAATTTGAAGGTGATTCCAATTGGGTTAGAAAGTGCACGAAATCTAGTTTCCAACAAAAAAAGAATCACCCAATTCGGAGTCCGTATGAAAGACTTGTGTGCGTTTTGAGTCAGGTATGTCTGTGCAGTCCGAATCTGAATCCAGAACGTGAGAGACTTGGACTCTATCTTCTCTTGGGCCAAAAATGACGTGAGAGAACTTTTTGGACAGAAAATAAACATCTCTTTCTTCCTTATCTTCATATGTGAATTGTACAAATGTCCCATACACCTGCAATTAAACAAAACACAAAAGTGTGTGAAGTATTTTTGTTCTGGATAACATAAATAGATTATTGAATAGTTTGCACTAGAAATCACCTGACAAATATGCATATATGCAATATTTTTGGTCATATCCAAGGTAGTCATGTCCTCATCACCTCTTCACATAGATGAGCTGAAGGCGAAAGCCTACCTCGGTACAAGAAGCGACGATGAGCGAATAGAGGGCTGGTACCTCGACACCGGCGCCACAAATTATATGACGGGCCTCAGCGACATCTTCGTTGAAATTGACCAAATGGTCACTGGCACAATCAAATGGCGATTTTCTGTCGTCGAAATCAGGGTCATCGGCACCATCATCTTTGCTGGCAAGAACAGCAAACACAAGGCCCTCCGTGGCGTCTACTGTTAAGGAGTATTAGTATTAGGTCTAGGAGTCCTATTAGGCTATGTTTCCTTCCACTGTACTCCAAGCCTATGGAGATGGGGGCTTGATGTTCTCAAGAGATCCTTCTCCCACGGGAGGTCTTGGTGATCCCATGATGGGGATCCTTCTCCCTTAGGAGGCCTTGGTCATCTTGAGGATTCTTCTCCCTTAGGAGGGCTTGATCCTCTAGGAGGTATAAAGAGCAAAGCTCTCTCAATTTAGTTCAATATACTTTGCTAACCCTAGGAAGGAAGAGGGGTCGTCTATTTATAGTCTAGGACTAGATAAGGGGGTGAGAGAAGGGTTACACGGCCCTTGGCCCGAGCTGTCGCAGGCAGGCTACGGATGTTCGACTCGGGGCTGGATGTCTGGCCCGAGATTGGGGTTTCGGATGCCCGGCCAAACTGGGTTTGGCTTCTGGTGTCTCTTGGCTGGATTTCCAGGACCTTGCCGGATGTCCGACTCGTGGATGGGGTGACATATGTCCAGGACTTGGCTAGATGTCCGGGTGCTGTAGAGTCGTTGGCCGTCGATTCCTTCGGGATCTTCCTCGTCTAGGGGCGCTAGATATCCAGGCCTTGGCCGAATGTCTGGCCGATGTAGCAATGTCGCGGCTCCACTTCTGTGAGGACTTGTCCTTCGCTCTGAGATTCTTCATGGATGTTCGCTTGGTACCTAAGCACGCAAAATGTCTCCGTTTGAGGTAGTAGCCATGTCTCACGAGAAAGGAAAGGGATGTCACATACGAGCGAGTTCACCTCATGTTCAATGGCGCGTGCGCGAGCTCTTGTCATAGGTCCACCTGGTACTTGGGGAGTTGGTGTAGTGTCCACGGGGAGGACCGTAGAGTGCTCCGCACCATCTCCCCCCTCCCTCCCATGGGAAAGATCCGCTCTTGGATCGTGACCTTTATCACCATGGTAAGGGGCCAAGTCGGCGACGTTGAACGTGTCGCTCGCGTAATGCTTGTCGAGTGGTATGTCAATCTTGTAGGCATTGTTGTTGATGCATTGTAACACCTTGAATGGACTGTCCGCTCGAGGTAGGAGCTTGGACTTGCGTTCGCTGGGGAAGCGAATCCTTTCAAAGGTGAAGCCATATGAGATCTCCAGGGTTGAATACCATGGGCTTCTGGTTGGTGTTGATCTTGGAGGCGTGCCAGTTCACTTGACGCTCTATAGCGAGTCTTGTGTCTTCATGCATCTTCTTGATGCATATGGCACAGACACTTGCATCCATGTTCGTGCACTCTTGGAGTGGAAGTGGGAGAATGTCCAATGAGGACAAAGGGTGGAAGCCGTACACCATTTCAAATGGAGACCTATTTGTAGTTGAGTGTCGTGCGCGGTTGTAGGCGAACTCGGCAGGGCAAGCACTCCTCCCTTGATATTCTTTTTGATGAGCACACGAAGATATGTAGATAGTGTTCGGTTGACCACCTCTGTTTGGCCATCTGTTTGAGGATTATAGGTCGAAGAGAACACTAGTTCGGTTGGCCACCTTGGTTTGGCCATCTGTTTGAGGATTATAGGGCGAAGAGAACACGAGCTTGATTCTGAGCTTGGCGCATAGGGTCTTCCAAAAATAGCTCAAGAACTTGACGTCGCGGTGGGAGACAATCGTCTTTGACACTCCATGAAGACGCAAAGTTTTTCTACAAAAGAGATCTACAACATGTGAAGCATCATCTACCTTGTTGCTTGGAATGAAATGTGCCATTTTAGAAAAGCGATCACAACGACAAATATTGAGTCTTCGCCATTTGTAGTCCTAGGCAAACCAAGTATGAAATCCATGCTTATATCTTGGGCTATGATTTTTTGCGCAATGCTTCATTCTCTTGACATGCCATCTTTTGACAATCCATCTTCTCTTGATACTTCTCTTGTATCGTCTACTGATGTGGTGTCTTTCTTCGATGCGCCATCTTCTCGTTGTCTCCTTTGGCTTGACTGGCAGGTTTTGAAGACTCTTCATGCTACGACGACACTCTCAAGACGTGGATTTTGGATTATTATTTTTATTTTTCTAGTAACTCCGCCTATGTCTTCTAGGCATAGCCGGTCCCAAGCCCGGGTAAAGGAGGAGGGTTGTGATAGGCTTGGCGAGCCAACGTAAAAACTAGCCAGTCCCATAGGTATGAAACCCATTTGAGCGAGAATAGTACTAGGATGGGTGACCTCCTAGGAAGTCCTCGTGAAAGGGTTTCATATCTAAGGGTTGTGATAGGCTTGGCGAGCCAACGTAAAAACTAGCCAGTCTTTTGGGTATGAAACCCATTTGGGCGAGAGTAGTACTAGGATGGGTGACCTCCTGGGAAGTCCTCGTGAAAGGGTTTCATATCTAGCCTACCCCAACTTGTTTGGGATAAAAGGCTTCGTAAGTAAGTAAGTAAGTATTTTTATTTTTCTAGTGTTACACTTCTTCAAATGCAATGTCATCGCATGCGCTTTGCATTTGAAGGGGGGGTGTTAAGGGGTATTACATCTAGGAGTCCTATTAGGCTATGTTTCCTTTCCTTGTACTCCAAGTCTTATGTAATCTATATACGCCCCATAGGCTATGCAATGGAGATAAGTTGCATCCATAACATCATCTACCACATCCCACGGTTGAAGAATTTGATCATCGGCATTGCTCAGCTCGATGAGAGCGACTCATGTGTGCTGATCAGAAGAGGTGTGCTTCGAATCTGGACCAGCAAGGTCAATTCCTTGTTTGGGTTGGGCGTGGGCGGAATTACCTTTACCTCCTACATCTTTAGGTGGCCCAGCCAATATGTCTCTCTGCATGCCATGATGACATCGCTTGGTGAGAGATATGGACCACTCAATTTCGACGCGTTGGAGAAGATGGGATGCCTCGCATGACACGTGGGCTGCCATGGTTGGATCATGTGGAGCAGCTTTGCGACATGTGTGTCATCGCCAAGCATTGTCGCGGCACATTTCCTTGGCAAGCAAGGTACCACGCGCATGAGCTACTTGAATTCGTCCATGGTGACCTCTATGGTCCTGTTTCGCCGGCCATACCTGGAGGACGCTATTTCTTGCTGCTGGTGGACGATGCCACTCGCTGCATGTGGGTGATGCTCCTGGCTGCCAAGAATAGTGCACCTGATCCATCAAAAGAATTCAGGTAGCGGCAGAAGCTCAGAGCGGATGTAAACTGTTCCGCACGGATAACGGTGGCGAGTTTACCTCAACGGAGTTTGCTACCTATTCTGCCGATGAAGGCAGCCAACGCCACTTCTCCGCACCTTAAGCGCCGCAACAGAATGGTGTCGTCGAGCGGCGGAACCAGACAGTGGTGGCAATGGCATGTGCTCCTCTGAAACAGAGGAGCATGCTGGCTGAATTTTGGGGGGAGTCTGTGAGCACTGCTGTCTTCCTGCTCAACCATGCTCCCACCAAATCCCTTGCTGGAATGACGCCTTACGACTCGTGGCACGGCCGCAATCCGGCTGTCCACTACCTTCGCACCTTTGGGTGCTTAGCGTATGTCAAGGAGCAGGGGAACCTGTGTAAGCTTGACGAGCACAGCTCCCCCGTTGTGTTCACCGGCTATGAAGATGGTGTGAAGGCGTACCAGCTGCTGGACCCTGTGACGCGGCGCATCCGCATGCCCGTCATCTTCAACGAAGAATGTGGCTGGGATTCGGCAGCCGATGGCGGTGCACACTCGGACAGCGACTTTGATGTCCAGTACATTTGTCGTCACGGAGTGAAGGCACTCAACTATGCATCCAGCGCAGGGGGAGCTGAGCCTGCGTCAACAGGACATGGGACGAAGTACTTCACTTGTCGTACTAGCTCCAGCAACTCCAGAATTTGTCACACCACCAGCAAACGATGATGATCGACTCGATGTTGCTCACTGGGACACACCAGTTCGCTATCACACAGTCAAGAATCTGAATGGAGGAGAACTACTGCCAGGACTTGCACCGCGCAACCTTGACGCCGAGCTACACTTGTAGCCGTGCTTGTTTGCAGAAGCTGAGAGAGACAAGGCATGGCAACCAGCCATGCGTGAGGAAATGGACCCGATGGAGCAAAACATGACATGGGAGCTCACCGATCTACCACATGGGCAAATGGGTCTACAAATTGAAGAAAAATTGAAGCTGGCAAGGTGATCAAGCAAAAAGCACGGTTGGTCGCACGAGGTTACGTCCAGCAAGCTGGCACTGATTTCGGCTGCTGCTTGCTTTGGCTGCCCACAAGAGGTGGCCCGTCCACCATATTTAATGGAGAATTGAAGGAGGTGGTCTACATGAAGCAGCCGCCTGGTTTCATCATTGCTGGAGAAGAAGGAAAAGTCCGCAGCTGCGTAAGGCCCTCTATGGCCTTACGTAGGCACCACGAGCATGGAATACAAAACTGGATTGCACGCTCAATGAAATTTGCTTCAAACCGAGCGAGCATGAGCACGTGATCAACCGGTGCATCACTGGCGACGAAATCCTGCTCATTGGAGTTAGATGATTTGATCATGACTGGTTCATCCAAGGGACCAGTGGAGAGCTTTAATGACGAGATGAAAGCAAAAGTCCAGATGAGTGACTTTGGACTGTTGTCATTCTATCTCGGAATCGAAGTCTAGCAAGATGGCGATGGCATCAGCCTATGTCAGGCACACTATGCTTCACACATACTTCAGCTTGGAGGAATGGAAGGCTGCAACCCAGCTCACACTCCGATGGAGGAGTGACTCAAACTGAGGCGTGAGAGCATGACGGAAAAGGCGGATGCCGCAGAGTATATGAGGATCGTTAACAGCCTCCGCTACCTTCTCCCCACACGGCCGGACCTAGCGTTTGCCATCGCATTCGTGAGTCACTTCATGGAGCAACCTGCATAGGAGCACATGATGGTAGTGAAGCTCATCCTTCGCTATGTTGCTGGCACCAGCCACTACGGTCTACGCCACGCGCGGAGGATTGACTATAGCGACAGTGACCTTGACGGTGATATTGGCACCCGGAAGAGCACGAGTGGCACGGTGTTCTTCCTTGGTAGTTGTTTGGTGAGTTGGAGTCGCTCAAGCAGCGAGTAGTGGTGGCTCTGTTCTCCTGTGAGGTAGCAGCCACAACACAAGGACTTTGGTTGGCTCGGCTCTTTAGTTAACTTCATGGGGAAGAAGCTGAGGCAGTCGAGCTATTGTTGTAGGGTGAAACCCTAGAAGGAATCTTTTCACACTTGGAGGGGGAAAAAAGTGATGAACACATAAGAACACAAGGGAGAAATCACTCAAACAAACCCAAATCACACATCCACTAGAGTAGCGTACATGAGATCCACAAGTATACAAGAACATTTCAAGGAAAATAGCACTAGGGTAAAGTTCTTCCCACTGCAAGGAGATGACGTCTTGATGTTGATCTTCTCCAAGAGGAGGCCTTGATAATCCACAAGGATTCTTCCCAATGAGGGGTCTTGCTCTCCAAGAGGAGGGGATACAAGGAGCAAAGCTCTCTAGTGTCTATCAAATACTTTGCTAACCTCTAGAACAAGCTAGGTGATGGGTACTTATAGTCTAGGGACGAAATAAGAGGAAGAGGGGTACAAGGGTCTTTTAGCCTTAATTGCGTGCAGGCAAAATGGTGGAGTCCAGGCACCCGGGGAAAAGGGGACAGGGGCTGGCGCCTAAGGGAGCCCGGGCAATCGGGGCGAAGAGGGCCAGGTGCACCCGGACCGAGCAGAGGGCCGGCTGGAGGGGGACCGGGCACTCGGGGGTTGAGGGCTCGGGCACCCGGGGCCGCGGTTGGCGGCTGGAGAGGAGCCCGAGCACCCGGGGCGCGGCGGCTGGCGGCTGGAGAGGGACCCGGGCACCAGGGGCCAAAGGGCCGGGCACCCGAAGCAGGCAGGGGCGGCGCCCAGGTGGCGATGGCCGGGCACCCGGGGTGTCCAGGGGGGTTTGCCCACCCCACGGCCTCGTGTCCGGGCACCCGGGGTGTCCAGAGGTTCCGTTCCTTCACGTCCTTCTTCCTTCTTCTCCATGTGTGCTTGGGTATCCCTCCTAACTTCTTCATGGGTTTCTCCTTGGTACCTAAGAATGCACAACACTTCCGTTTGAGGTAGGACCCAACTCTCGTGTGAATTCGAATGGAATTCGAAGAGGAAGGAGTTAACCTCGGTTTCGACGGCACGTGCGCGAGCTCTCGTCATTGGTCCTCTTCGTGCTTGCGGTGGTGACGGGATGGTCGAGGGATGCTCCGCATCAGCTATGGTGGACGACAAGTCCGCCTTGGTGCTGGCCAAGAACTCAGTCTTCCACTAATGCAGCAAACATATCGACGTACGGTACCATTTCATCCGGGATTGCTTGGTGGATGGGAGTGTCAACGCCAAAACGAAAGCATTAGGGCGGGTGAAATTCCATGAGCTGCGTGCTAGGATTGGGATTGTCCAAATCAATTCATGTCTGATTTGCAAGGGTTAGGGGAAGAACTTGCAGCAGTCAGTCAATCAGTCAAGTCTTTTCCTTAGGTTGTAAGCTAGTGAGTCGAGTCCGTGTCTTAGGCTACATGTCAGTGGGTCAAGTCAAGATTTCTTAGGATGTAAGAAAGCTACTGAGGTGCTTGTGACCTAGTTGCTTTCAGCTGTAAATAAGAGGTGAAGCCTGGCCAGCTGCATCCATCATAGCCCAGAAACAAGAGTCCCAAATCAGAATTAGCTGTGCTCTTGCTAGTTGCTACTATAACAATGCTAAGGAAGTGTGGCAAGGCACAGTTCATGGCAGGAGTCTTTGTTTTGCCTGTTCACCCTTCCAAAGATATAATGATCTTACATCAATATTAGGCTTTTCTATAACTACCTTTTTTTATTTGGGTGAGACTAGGCATTTTTTCTCGAACTAAGTTTTTACTGCTAACCATAGTTCTTCAGGCTACAAACCTGGTAGATTTTAGTAGTTTGGAACTGTATAATGTAATTCTATGGCGCCTTTTATTGTTATTATATTGTTGTTATAATTACAGTACTGCCGTTCCATAATGACAATGTCATATGTACTATTCAGCAGTTTATGATGCGTCCTTAGCCATTTTTAAGTCACATGTTCTACACTTGTATAGTCTTATTATTCGAGAAATTGACAGATCATTGATTTTCTGGATATGCAGAAAAGTTCTGTACTGTGCAAGCGACTAATGGACAAGGCGCTTGATCCTCCGGTTCTGTTAACGATGACCCCTGACGAACTAAAGGTCTAATCATCTTATTTTCATTTTGGTCTTCACAGTGACCATTTTCCATCTCTTCACATTAGTGATTAGATTAGTTTTTGTGGTGCGTTAGTACTCTTATAATCTAATCATGGTTGCTGAGACCGAAATGGTTCTGTTTAGTTGAAAGCATTTAACTATTAAATCTGAACAGGGGCATGTACTGGACTGATTTGGTTCAAGCACCTGCATTATTAAATATCAGAAGTCCTTCATATTTCGGAAGTTAGTCTAAAATTTATTCGAGCAATGTTTAGAAAAATTGAAGAGCTTCAGACGTTACTGTTTCTGGGATTTATTTTCTTTGTTTCCCCTTACTAATTGAGTTTTCAACCTCAAATTGTGAAGGATACTAGTCAGTTGCACTTGCACAATTGTCCAGAATTGCACGTAGTGAGTGTTTCAGACTAGATATGTCCCCTCTTTTCTGAAACCACCTGTTGAGCCAGGAGACCACTTCGACAAATTCTTGCTGTCATTATAATTTTCTCTTGATTCAGTTTGATTACTCCCTTTTGAGTGCGTATTTTCTCTAAATTCTAGAATTACTCGCTTCCTAATCATTTCAGGCTGGGTTGACACCAGCAGAGATAGCGTCTGAATCAGAAGAATCAAGGCAGCTGTAGGTATTATACATCATATGCATTAAGTTCACAATCTGCCAGGGCCAGATAATGAAGAATATCCAGTACAGTAACCGAGTTTTCAGCCAAAGTTTAATTTGTGTTTCTGTTTGTTTTAACTAGATGACTGAGGCCCGGTGTAGAAGATGCACAGAAAAGAAAGTAGGCATACTTGATATCATTCATGCCAGCCGTGGAGATCGCTATCAGGTATTTCCGTGTTCTTTTTCCGCGTTTATGAAGCGCTTACTCTATTTTTATTCCTGGTTGTATGCTGTGGTGCTTTCCGCATTACTTGTGCCATTTGGTCGTTTTAATTTAAATCAAATACTATTTGCTTTTAGGGATGATTAATGTTCTTGTTGTAAGGTGGGTTCAAAGGGTTTTAAAAATCACTAGAACAATGCCCGTGCGTTGCAATTGGGATATAAATATTCTAGTACGTTAGCTTGTGATTTACCTGTCAATAATTATGCGATTGTGTAAATAAATGTTCATCAAATTCTGCCCGTGAATTACCTTATATTTTGATTAGAAGTTTGGTAAGTAAATTAAAGTGGAATTGGTTCAGAAGCTAAGTAAATTAAGGTGATTGATTATCATGTACATGGAAGGTTGGACGAAGGGGTGGTGGGAAGAAAGGTGAAATGGGAACCTTACGTTCTTTTTAAGTAGTAGAGATAATGAGCTGTTATGCACTTCAAAAGAATCCCCAAGATTCATACATTTGTAACATATTTTCACTGAATAGACAAATTGATGCGCAACTCATGCCACAACCACTGCAGTTGAGGCTTGAGGTTATGATTCCTAGCTATCAGGAGTCTATCCTCCTTTTGAATGCTTGCTTGATTGATGCAACTCTGGGCTTTCAAATCTCCATTTGCATGTGCTGAGTTGCACCCACCTGTTTGTTGTTATAGTCGTTGCTAATTGAATTGTTTCATGTTCTTTGTTGCAAACATAGAATTTTGTTCCCTTATATTTAGGAATTAGAGACTTCCCTAAAGCTCAATTGTTGCAAAGGATATTGCAAAGGGTATTGCTCACAAAGGTAATGTCAAGGGAAGGCAAAGTTTGTGACGAAATGGATACCTTCGTCACACTTAGGCCCCATTCAGAAGCTTGCCGGCTCCCAACTTCACGGCTCCATGCGCGGAGCCGGCCTGAATGCCGCAACTCCAAGAAGTCCGCTTCGCGAAGCCATCCCTCCTTGCGTGCAATTTCGTGGAGCCGTGGAAGCGTAGCTTCTCCAAATGATGAAGCCGGAGTTGGTTGAATTTACAGGAGAATGCCATTCCGAAGTGGCCTGGGTACAATTTCAATCTAAAGAAGCCCTCTCGAGCGAACCAGCGACCGCGCGGCCCCATAGTCAGACCAGCCTGCGCCTCTCCTCTCTGGCCCATGCCGACGGTGCGGTGCTGCTGCCGAACGCTTCGCAGCTCCCGTGTGAACCTGGTTAAGCCAGAGAGCTTCTGAACGGGGCTTTAACCTTTCATGAAGTCGGGGATGACCAGCTTTGCTTCCGGTTGAAGGTGTCAAAGGATGAACTGGTTGTTGGCGATGATGTACTTGGTGGTTATTGATGTAGATGGTTCGAAATGGTCACTCCGTTGATGCATGAGTGATGAAGTGATGACTCGATCACGATGGTTGGTGGAGGTGTACGGTGTCGATGAAGTTCCTCCAAATTTTTCTCGGCCAAACAAGACCAAGATTCCAAGAACACTCAAATAGGAGTCCGTAGTGAAAGTTATGGCCAAAACGGTGAAGATGCTGAAATTTCTAGCGTGCTCTCTGGAAATTCCAAAAGTTCTGGGGTAGGGGATGGAAGTTCCAGATTGTTCGGAAGTTCCGGTCTTCGCAGAGAAGGTGTGGGTTTGACCTGAAAATTCCAGATCGAAACATGGGTGGTGGGAAAACTCGATTTCCAGTTCAAAATTGATAGGGTAAAGGAAAAAAATGGGCCATAGGAATGCAATGGAAGGCCGATCAACAAGTTTTGCAAGAGATCCATGGATCAAAACCAAGCAAATGACAAGAAATTGGGTATGGCTAGTTTTGGGTGGGGATTTTTCTAATTAGGCAAGAACGAAACAAAAAATAGGCTAGAATAGTGTGTGTGTGTGGGGGGGGGGGGTGCTCCAAATCGTGGCAACCTTGCTCATGATACCAAATGATGTAGGGCAGACCTTAGGGTGGCTTGATCTTCATGAATTGGAGGTATATTTGAGGAAGGACGTGAAGAACACGAGGGAAAACGAGAGGAATCACAAGGGAAAGAAGCACAAATCAACACACATGTTGCAACACAAGATACATTAGGATAAATACATCCACAGAGAGAGATGGAACAAAGCTAGGGTGCTTCCCCAAGTCCGAGGACAAAGAGAACTTGACGCTTCAACGGACATCTCCTCAAGCGGAGGTCTTGATACTCCTATGGAGTCTTCCCCTCAAGAGAAGGCCTTCTTCTCCATGAGAGGAGTTATCTCCACAATGGAGGAATCCCACAAGGCTCTAATGTCTAGTTCGACTTTGCTAGCCCAAGATTGGAGGAGGGGGAAAGGTATATATAGGTCCACCCATGAACGGGTAAGTGGGCAGGGAAGATACATTGGCCATGGGCCCAAAGTCACTACACACTAGCGGGGTCGGAAGCTCTGGGCATGTTCTTTTTTTCTTTCGAAATGGCAGCATTCATTAGGAAGAAAAGAATTGTTCGGTTAATTGGGGAAAACCGAGTGAAAACTAGATTGTCGAGTTAATTATGGAGAATCGGGTAAAAACCATCACCACCGCTGAGCGACACGCATAAGATACCCCACGCACACCACTCCAACGGGGCCTCGTCGAGACAGCATGTAGGCGTCATCGTCATCATCCCTCCCCTAGAAGCGTCATCGCCATCCATAAACCCTGAGCAAAAGACTCCAACTTCACCTTAGGTAATCGTCGACCCAACCCACATTGTAGAAGCTGTGTGAAGATGCATGAAGATCCGCGCCAGAACTCGGCCACCTGCGACCAGACAACACAACTCCGACTCTGAAGGAGACCACAAAGAACTAGGCATGACTGGCACTGTAGAAGATCATCAAACGAACCACCTGCTGCCCGTTATCGTAGGCCATCGGGATCCGCCACCACAACTTCGACTTCGCAACAACAAACCAGCCGAGGCAATCGTGCGAACACACCGGCAAAGAGCCGACTACCTCAACCATAGCCATGTCTCCAACATTGCTGCCTCATCATCATTGCCACAGAAGCCTCGACATCAAAACTGCCGTCTTCCATTGGTCCCGCATGCCAGTACACAACTCCAAAGACGAAGCCCCCATGGGGGAATACAACACCAAGGCGCCATCCTTGTCCCGATCAAACAAGATCAACGGTTGTCCCAGGAGCTGCAGCGATCCACACGGGAGGGGTATGGCAGCAAAACATCGATGCCTACAAGAATGTAAGCGATGGCCACGACTGCCCCCATCGCTAGTCACGGCCATGACCGAGACAGGGTTTTCACCCAAGCACCCAACACCACCTCATCCGCACATCTCATGGCGGCGCCCACCTAGCACCACCAGAGCCAGCTCGTAGTCGAAGAAACCCATCGTTGAAGTAGCCAACCGCACCTTGCGAAGGCCACCGACCAGCACCAGCTGCTGGATCTGCCAACCGCCGACCGAAAGCTGGATCATCGGACGCAACATGAACACCAATCCTTGTTGATAGAGGCGAAGGTGTCCCGATGTTTCGATGAGATAGATATCGTTTTCTGTGAGAGTCGACTTTGACGATTCGACTACGAACGTGCGAAGACGTCGCGCCTTAGCAATCGCTAAACCAACTTCCGAGGGTTATTGACCACGCCAGAGCACGCTCAACCTGACCACGAGGGTCTATTTCCTGCGAGCAAACGAAGAACAAGCAAGAAACTGAGATTGCAATCTGGATATTGCGAATAAAAGAGGAAAGCTTTATTAATGAAGGTGGGGTTCTGTGACGTCTTGGTCTGGTCGTTGGACACAAACGAAGTACGCGAAGTTGCAGCTATGGCGAACTTTTAGTCTAAACAAAACCCAATGTCTAAACGATGCCCTAAGGGCTGTATATATGGAGGAGAGAGGGGGGAATTTCGTGGCCCTTGGAGGAGGGGTCCAAAACTAACCCTAACTCTTGTTTCCCCACACATACAGACTCTAAAAACAGCCTATACTTAAGTATTTCGAAAATACATAGGCCTGGCCCAATAATAAGGTGACACAGCACCTAGAATAGCCTCTGGACGAAATTTATGAAGTGGCATCTTGTATATTTCGTCCAAGGCTTCATGCACTCCTTATGGTGGCTTCAAAGTCCTGAAATCATCACTTGTAACTCCGTTCTTGATCCCCTTACGCATGCCATCATCTCCATGCTTGAACTTGCTTCAAGATTCATCTTTCTTGTCCAAGCTAGGCCCTTCATTTGTAAGCAAAACAAATGTATCCAATTTAGACAGCATCATATTCTCACGAGCATTAGAATCGTTACCAAGAAACGCAAGTACGTGATAATTCAATTGGCGTGCGCGAGCTCTAGTAATTGGTCCAGTATGTATAGCAGCAGGGGTTGTGGGTGTAACAATGGTATTGATGTCCTCATCATCCTCCCCTTCTTGAAATGAAGTCGTCCTCGACGAAAGCTCATCTTCCTCACCCAAATAAGGCTTCAAATCTACAATGTTAAAAGTGGGACTAACCCCAAAATCCGCAGGCAGCTCAAGTTTATATGTATTATCATTTATTTTCTCTAACACCTTAAAAGGACCATCAGCACGTGACATTAGCTTTGATTTGCGCAAACTAGGAAATCTATCCTTGCGCAAATGTAACCAAACGAGATCTTCAGGTGCAAACAAGATCTCCTGCAAGTTTATATTTAGCATTCATATGCTCAATGTTTTCCTTAGTTAACTCATGCATTTTTAAAATCAATTCAGCATGTTCTTTAGCATAAAAATTAACCTTCTTCGAAGATGGAAGAGGCAACAAATCAATAGGTGCACGAGGTAGGAAACCATACACAACTTTAAAAGGGCACATCTTAGTAGTAAAATGCAATGAACGATTATAAACAAATTCAATATGAGGCAAGCATTCTTCCTACAATTTCTTATTATTCTTCAAAACAGCCCTAAGCATAGTACACAATGTTCTATTGACTACTTCAGTTTGTCCATCTGTTTGGGGGTGACAAGTCGTACTAAAAAGCATTTTAGTCCCCAACTTAGCCCATAAACATCTCCA
This sequence comes from Triticum aestivum, assembly GCF_018294505.1. Taxonomy (NCBI): domain Eukaryota; kingdom Viridiplantae; phylum Streptophyta; class Magnoliopsida; order Poales; family Poaceae; genus Triticum; species Triticum aestivum. Next base: position 331,352,305 of record NC_057800.1, on the reverse strand, counting down.
AAAGTGGCTAAGAAATTTAGTATCACGATTTGAAACAATAGTATTTGGCACACCATGTTGTTGTTGTTGTTGTTGTTGCTCCGGTGTTGCTGCGCTGCTGCTGCTGTTGTTGTTGTTGAAGAGGTGCGTTAGGGGCAGCCGGTGGTGGTGGTGGGAAGACACGCGAGCAATTCATTAAACTTGTTATTTAGCTTTGTTTCGAACGTCTTGTCCATGCCATCTATCTTTTTCATGGCCTCTTCAAATCTGTTTAGCACATCTTGCACCTGTCCACTCATCATTTGCTGAAATTTATCATGCAACTCCTTATTGTCATGTTCTCCCAGTCAGTCTCGCCGGCTTGTGATCCTGCCATGGTTAGCAGCAATAGAAACACACAAGAATATGATCCTACAGACTACTAACAAGAGGTGGTGGTGGGTGTCACAAATCCGTCAAGCAAATCTCAAATTCTTACCAGTTCTTACCCAGCAGCAGGCGGTGATCGGTACCCGTCGTAGTCAAAACTCTCAAAGCTTGGATAGAGCGATTACCAGGGAAAATCAAACGCATGACGTAGATGTATGTGGAGCTGGGAAGGCTTATAATATGGTAGCAAAAAGGGTCAGTAATAATCAATTCAGAGATGCAAAGTTGAATAAACGCTCAATGACGGTACTGTGCTGGTCCTAGGCTAGACCGTGCTAGAGACGCGAGCCTAGAACACTAACAAAATCACGGCGCTGCACGTAAACAAGGGAAAAGCACACTCTGGAACTTTTTTTTTCACGCTGTTTTTTTGGCGCTTCTTTTTTTGCGCTCCTCTTTTTTTTGCGAAAAAACACTATAATGGCGAGTGTCTCAAAACTCTTCCCTCGTCAAACTGACAGGATGGACATGATTTTTTTTCGATTTTTTTTTCAGAAATCAGGGTAGCGACGACGAAAAAGTGCGACAAAAAATCACTATGATGTCACGTGGCTCAAAAGACTCAGAAAAGCCTAAAAATAGGATAGGGAAAAATCCTAAAACTAGATGGATCCTGAAAACAAACCTAATATGAAAAGAACTCGGATTGGTGGTGGACAGGCAGATATATATGTGGACTCGGATTGGTGGTGGACAGGCGGATGTATATGTGGACTCGGATTGGTGGTGGATAGGCGGATGTATATGTGGACTCGGATTGTTGGTGGACAGGCGGATGTATATGTTGACTCGGATTGGTGGTGGACAGGTGGATGTATATGGCAGCAGTAAGGAATATGTTGGTGGTGGTGGTATGTGGTAGGAACGATGACGATGGTGCGGCGGCGGCGTGACAACTTGTGAACAGAAATCGAAACTCTAAAGGAAACTAGACGCTAAGACCAGCAACTAGACACGACGATGCAACCGCAAATTGAACAATGCAAAACCCTAAAAAGATTATGCAAAGGTTCAGATTGGTTCGAATATGATGACAACAACAAAACAACAACAACAACAAAGCCTTTAGTCCCAAACAAGTTGGGGTAGGCTAGAGGTGAAACCCATAAGATCTCGCAACCAACTCATGGCTCTGGCACATGGATAGCAAGCTTCCACGCACCCCTGTCCATAGCTAGCTCTTTGGTGATACTCCAATCCTTCAGGTCTCTCTTAATGGACTCCTCCCATATCAAATTCGGTCTACCCCGCCCTCTCTTGACATTCTCCGCACGCTTTAGCCGTCCGCTATGCACTGGAGCTTTTGGAGGCCTGCGCTGAATATGCCCAAACCATCTCAGACGATGTTGGACAAGCTTCTCCTCAATTGGTGCTACCCCAACTCTATCTCGTATATCATCATTCCGGACTTGATCCTTCCTCGTGTGGCCACATCCATCTCAACATACGCATCTCCGCCACACCTAACTGTTGAACATGTCGCCTTTTAGTCGGCCAACACTCCGCGCCATACAACATTGCGGGTCAAACCGCCGTCCTGTAGAACTTGCCTTTTAGCTTTTGTGGCACTCTCTTGTCACAGAGAATGCCAGAAGCTTGGCGCCACTTCAACCTAACCCTAATTTTTTTGGCTTTTTCGTGGACTGTAGGTATGAAGAACAGACTCGATCTAAACTATGAAAAACTGTAAAATCTCACCGAGCAACCTGGAAATCTAATACCAGTTGATAGAGGCGAAGGTGTCCCGATGTTTCGATGAGATAGATATCGTTTTCTGTGGGAGTCGACTTTGACGATCCGACTACGAACGTGCGAAGACGTCGCGCAATCGCTAAACCAACTTCCGAGGGTTATTGACCACACCTGAGCACGATCAACCTGACCACGAGAGTCTATTTCCTGCGAGCAAACGAAGAACAAGCAAGAAACTGAGATTGCAATCTGGATATTGCGAATAAAAGAGGAAAGCTTTATTAACGAAGGTGGGGTTCTGTGACGTCTTGGTCTGGTCGTTGGACACAAACGAAGTACGCGAAGTTGCAGCTATGGCGAACTTTTAGTCTAAACAAAACCCAAAGTCTAAACGATGCCCTAAGGGCTGTATATATGGAGAAGAGAGGGCGGAATTTCGTGGCCCTTGGAGGAGGGGTCCGAAACCAACCCTAACTCTTGTTTCCCCACACATACGGACTCTAAAAACAGCCTATACTTAAGTATTTCGAAAATACATGGGCCTGGCCCAATAATAAGGTGACGCAGCACCTAGAATAGTCTCTGGACGAAATTTATGAAGTGGCATCTTGTATATTTCGTCCAAGGCTTCATGTACTCCTTATGGTGGCTTCAAAGTCTTGAAATCATCACTTCTAACTCCGTTCTTGATCCCCTTTCACATGCCATCATCTCCATGCTTGAACTTGCTCCAAGGTTCATCTTTCTTGTCCAAGCCAGGCCCTTCATTTGTAAGCATAACAAATGTATCCAATTTAGGCAGCATCATATTCTCATGAGCATTAGAATCGTTACTAAGAAACGCAAGTACCTGATAATTCAATTGGCGTGTGCGAGCTCTAGTAATTGGTCCAGTATGTATAGCAGCAGGGGTTGTGGGTGTAACAATGGTATTGATGTCCTCATCACTTGTCGAGCACCATGCCAACATGGACTAGAGAAATGCCACCCGAGGCCACGAACCACCTCGGTTCCCAGCCGTGACCAAGCCCCCACGCGCCCGCTGGAGAACGAAGAAGATCGAGCGGCCTCCGACGCACTCCTGCATCCTCACAGCAAAGTCGCTCCACCGTGCCGCCCTAGCTGCAGCTCCTCACTGCGCAACCTCCCGGCGGTAGATCCGCGCCGCCGGACCCTTGTGTTGCACCTTTTAGTCGATATCTTTTCTGCGTTCAACAATCTGGCAACAAAGTTAATTCAATCTGACAACTAAGTAGGTAATAATATGCAAGTAAGTGATAGTAATCTGACAAGTATAGACGAAAAAAAAGTTACAGAAATATGCCGACATGGGATCCATTTTGAAGAGCTCGCCGCGGGGAAGCTAATGATGAAAGCGGATCATCAACCGGGTTAACGGTTTTGTTAGATAAAACTTTTTAAAAATGTGGATTTTAAAGAATCTTTTGCTGATGTCATGTTTATGTGTTATTTTTTTTAAAAGGGGAATATATTAATATCGCGAAGATACCAATTACACCCAGCCTCTGCAGCAACAAGAAGTCTTGAAGACATCCAGGATGCACACACCCGAAAAGAAAACAAAAAAGAAATGAGAAAAAGACCTCGCCACAGTGATCAACTCCTCTCAGCAGCAGCACACAAACCACCACCAAAGATGACACCTGAAAAACATAAAAGGTCTCCAAAAGCAACACGCCTTCAAGAAGGAAACAGTACACACGTGCCATCGTCGCCCGATCCAAGATCATAGGTTTTCACCTTGAAGAAAGACCGAGCTCTCAAAACAATACCTTCAACAAGGCAATTGCCAGGCACAACCGTTGAAGGCCAGACCTTAGGTTTTCACCCTGAAAGTCACGAGTCGGCACCCGAGGAGCACCACCAAAAAATGAAATCCTCCAGTGTTGTCGCCCCCACTTGACACTGATGGTACTGAAAGTTATCAAACACCTGGCTTACTCCATCGCTGTCAAGGACCCCTCCGCCTTACTGATCCTCCAATCTCAGCCATCAAGACTTTCTCCGCCGTTTTCTATGCCATGGAAATCGAGATGCCGACATGTCCCATGGTGTAAACAAATAGCAGAGCTTCGCGCCACGCCCTCCTGGAGCCACATAGGCTGATATGGACGCAAACGACCGGATACTATCCGATCCAGGTATCCTTGGGCAAGATCTCCGGCAGTAGTTCCGGAACACGTCGACGGCCAGATCGAGGAGGACCGATCAACCAGAACGTTGTCGTGATGCGATAAGAGCACAAGGCCGCCACCACACCGTTGCCTCCACCAAGCCGACGCCATCGACGTCACGGCGGAGGACAACAACCCACGTTGTCCACAGCCCGCAGCTCCAGGCGCTAGATCTGATGAAAACGGCAACGGCCGGCCTGCCATCACGCCGTGCTGGCCCGCCCCGCACTCCAGCGCCGCGCTCGAGCGGCAGCAATACGGCGCGCAGACGAGGAGGCTGGCCACCGGCCTGACCTGCCGGAACCGAGCAGCCGCCCAAAACATCGCCGCCGCCGCCACCGCCACCGCCAAGGGAGACTCCGTCGTGCCTGAGGACATCCCCACGACGCGAGCAAGGTCCCCGCCGCCGCCGTCGGCCGCAGCGGCTTCGCCTTGCAGCTTCCTCCGGTAGCGGCGGAGAGGAGGATTGATTTTTTGTGGCTGCAGCGCTAGGGGTTCACGATCCGCCCGTGTCGCCCGCATGGGAGCGACGGGGGGACGTGGGCCTCGTAGTTGCATGTAAGAGAGTGGGAGGAAACCACCGCATGGGAAGACCACCGTGTGGTGCTGCTAACTAGTGTTGTCCATCTAACAATTGGGTCTCTCGTAAAGCTACTATCTTATATATCTTATATGAGAAAATAGTTACAAATTTGCGTGTTAATCAAAAAAGATCTATCTAGAAAATTATCTATCCGCATTATGTGTGTTTTGGATCTCATATGAAGGATTGTGGATGTATTAGGTCTTATATAGAGATACATGTTATGTTGAACAGTGTGCATCAATTTCAATTAAGTCTATCAATATGTGTGGGACAAACTTTCACAAAAAATGGCTGCAGATAAGATACATGTGTGCAGATTTAATTTAAGTTTTTCTGTAAATTTTATGCTGGACAGAATGCATTCCAGTTAAGCAATAACAATTGGTATATGGTCTCCGAACTAACCCCAGATAGCAATATGATAAAGCCTGAAGTTTTTGCTGCAACCATTCTTACAACTATCAGGTCATCATGCTATCACGTAATTGTAATACATATAGTCGCAAGTATCTAACAGAATTGGAAGAGTGCACTTACATGTAAACCTTCTAATCAGTAATTAGACATAGACCAACAGGAAAGGAAACATATTCTTAAAGTGGATGATGAAATTAGAACTCAGGTACTAGATGTAACAAACATGTATGCCCACCATTGAGCTACCCAGCGATACCTTAATCAGTCATTAATCAAAAGAATCTAATTGCTTTCTAGGTGCTTTCTAGCCAACCAAGGCAATCTGGTACATGTTTTGGTTATAGTCATCAAAAAGCGTATTTGCAAGTATTTTCTATATATCTAATTCATACAAGTTTTCCTTGTAACACTACATCTTTTTCAGAACCTTTCTCTCTTTGTGATAGAGGCAAAGGTGTCCCGTCTTTCGATGAGATGGTGGATTTCGCTTTGGTGGAAGTCGACTTTGACGATCCGACTACGAACGTGCGAGGACGTCGCGCCTTAGCAATCGCTAAACCAACTCCGAGAGGTTATTGACCACGCCGGAGCACGATCAACCTGACCACGAGGGTCTGTTTCCTGCGAGCAAACGAAGAACAAGCAAGAAACTAAGATTGCAATCTGGATATTGCGAATATAAGATGAAAGCTTTATTGATCAAGGTGGCGTTCTGTGACGCCTTTGTCTGGTCGTTGAACACAAACGAAGTACGCGAAGTTGCAGCTATGGCGAACTTTTAATCTAAACAAAACCCAAAGTCTAAACGATGCCCTAAGGGCTGTATATATGGAGGAAGAGGGGGGAATTTCGTGGCCCTTGGTGGAGGGGTCCGAAATCAACCCTATCTCTTGTTTCCCCACACATACGGACTCTAAAAATAGCCTATACTTATGTATTTCGAAATTACATGGGCCTGGCCCAATAATAAGGTGACGCAGCACCTAAAATAGCCTCGGGACGAAATTTATGAAGTGGCGTCTTGTATATTTCGTCCAAGGCTTCATGCACCCGTTATGGTGGCTTCAAAGTCCTGAAATCATCACTTGTAACTCCGTTCTTGTTTCCCTTGCGCATGCCATCATCTCCATGCTTGTTCTTGCTCCAATGTTCATCCTTCTCCAAGCTAGGCCCTTCATTTGTAAGCAAAACAAATGTATCCAATTTAGGCAGCATCATATTCTCATGAACATTAGAATCATTACCAAGAAACGAAAGTACCTGGTAATTTAGTTGGCGTGCACGAGCTCTAGTAATTGGTCCAGTATGTATAGCAGCAGGGGCTGTGGGTGTAACAATTGTATTGATGTCCTCATCAGTGTTCCTCTTGCGTTTGGCCAAACTGTTGGTGCTGCTGTTGATACTTCTGTGGCTCCTGCTGCTGATGCGGAGGAGGATGATTATGTGGGAGATTATGAGGATGAGGTTGATCAAAATCAACACTACGTGCAGCCACCTGTACCACCACCAGCAGGTCGACCTCAGGTATATATTCATAATGGTAGGCCTGCACCACCACCTCAGGTACGAGATGATGTCCATATTCCTAAACTGAAATTGAATATTCCACCATTTGAGGGTAGATATGTTCCTGATATATATCTTACTTGGGAGTTAGAAACTGAACAACGATTTACATGTTTACAATATCCTGAGGAGAGACTAGTTGCTGCTGCTGTTTGTGCTTTCACTAGTTTTGCATGTGTATGGTGGTCTGAACATTGTAGATTATATCCTATTCCAACTACTTGGGCTGCTTTGAAAACTGCTATGCGTACGCGTTGGGTTCCACCATATTATCAACGTGAATTGCTTCAAAAATTGCAGCGTTTAAGACAAGGGAAAAATTCTGTAGAAGAATATTATCAGGAATTACAAACTGGCATGATTAGATGTGGTATTGTTGAGGAGAATGAAGCTATGCTTGCACGTTTTCTGGGTGGATTAAATAGAGAGATTCAGACCATTCTAGACTATAAGGAGTATACTAATATCACTCGTTTATTCCATCTTGCTTGTAAAGCTGAACGTGAAGTGCAGGATCGACAAGCATTGGGGCGAACTACCTTTTCTGCAGGCCGACCTTCATCATGGACACCACGTGCATCTTCTACTTCAACTGCACCAGCACCTCCATCAGGTGCCACCTCCAGCCGTGATACAAGAAAACAGCATTTAAAACTAAGTTTGGATTATATGAGTGGTTAGTCATGCCTTTTGGGTTAACTAATGCACCTAGTACTTTCATGAGATTAATGAACGAAGTTTTACGTGCTTTCATTGGACGATTTGTGGTAGTTTACTTTGATGACATACTGATTTATAGCAGATCTTTGGAAGAACATTTGGAACATTTACGTGCTGTTTTTATTGCTCTACGTGATGCACGTTTGTTTGGTAACCTTGGGAAGTGCACCTTTTGCACCGACCGAGTATCTTTTCTTGGCTATGTTGTTACTCCACAGGGAATTGAAGTTGACAAAGCCAAGATTGAAGCTATTGAGAGTTGGCCACAGCCCAAAACGGTCACACAAGTGAGGAGTTTTCTTGGCCTCGCTGGATTCTATAGGCGTTTTGTGAGAGATTTCAGCACCATTGCTGCACCTCTCAACGAGCTTACAAAGAAGGATGTGCCTTTTGTTTGGGGTACCGCACAGGAAGAAGCCTTCACGGTATTGAAAGATAAGTTGACACATGCTCCTTTACTCCAACTTCCTGATTTTAATAAGACTTTTGAGCTTGAATGTGATGCTAGTGGAATTGGATTAGGAGGTGTGTTATTACAAGATGGCAAACTTGTTGCATACTTTTCTGAAAAATTGAGTGGGCCTAGTCTGAATTATTCTACTTATGATAAAGAATTATATGCTCTTGTTCGGACTTTAGAAACATGGCAACATTATTTATGGCCCAAAGAATTTGTTATACATTCTGATCATGAATATTTGAAACATATTAAAAGTCAAGCTAAACTGAATCGTAGACATGCTAAATGGGTTGAATTCATTGAGACTTTCCCTTATGTCATTAAACACAAGAAGGGAAAAGAAAATGTTATTGCTGATGCATTGTCTCGTCGCTATACTATGCTTTCACAACTTGACTTCAAAATATTTGGTTTGGAGACCATCAAAGATCAATATGTGCATGATGCTGATTTTAAAGATGTAATGCAGAATTGTAAAGAAGGAAGAATGTGGAACAAGTTTGTCGTTAACGATGGATTTGTGTTTCGTGCTAACAAGCTATGCATTCCAGCTAGCTCCGTTCGTCTTTTGTTGTTGCAGGAAGCGCATGGAGGAGGATTAATGGGACATTTTGGCATGAAGAAGACGGAGGACGTACTTGCTACACATTTCTTTTGGCCAAAGATGAGACGGGATGTTGAGCGTTTTATTGCTCGATGCACTACATGTCAAAAAGCTAAGTCACGACTCAATCCTCATGGTTTATATATGCCTTTGCCTGTACCTAGTGTTCCTTGGGAGGATATATCTATGGACTTTGTTTTAGGTTTACCTCGAACAAAGAAGGGGAGGGATAGCATATTTGTTGTCGTGGATAGATTCTCGAAAATGGCACACTTTATACCATGTCATAAAAGCGATGATGCTGTTAATCTTGCTGATTTGTTCTTTCGTGAAATTATTCGCTTGCATGGTGTGCCAAATACTATTGTTTCAGATCGTGATACTAAATTTCTTAGCCACTTTTGGAGATGTTTATGGGCTAAGTTGGGGACTAAACTGCTTTTTAGTACTACTTGTCACCCCCAAACTGATGGACAAACTGAAGTAGTCAATAGAACGTTGTCTACTATGCTTAGGGCTGTTTTGAAGAATAATAAGAAAATGTGGGAGGAATGCTTGCCTCATATTGAATTTGCTTATAATCATTCAATGCATTCTACTACTAAGATGTGCCCTTTTGAAGTTGTGTATGGTTTCCTACCTCGTGCACCTATTGATTTGTTGCCTCTTCCATCTTCGGAGAAGGTTAATTTTGATGCTAAACAACGTGCTGAATTGATTTTAAAAATGCATGAGTTAACTAAGGAAAACATTGAGCGCATGAATGCTAAATATAAACTTGCTGGAGATAAGGGTAGAAAACATGTTGTGTTTGCACCTGGAGATCTTGTTTGGTTACATTTGCGTAAGGATAGATTTCCTGATTTGCGCAAATCAAAGTTAATGCCACGTGCTGATGGTCCCTTTAAGGTGTTAGAGAAAATAAATGATAATGCATATAAACTTGAGCTGCCTGCAGATTTTGGGGTTAGTCCCACTTTTAACATTGCAGATTTGAAGCCTTATTTGGGTGAGGAAGATGAACTTCTGTCGAGGACGACTTCATTTCAAGAAGGGGAGGATGATGAGGACATCAATACAATTGTTACACCCACAGCCCCTGCTGCTATACATACTGGACCAATTACTAGAGCTCGTGCACACCAACTAAATTACCAGGTACTTTCGTTTCTTGGTAATGATTCTAATGTTCATGAGAATATGATGCTGCCTAAATTGGATACATTTGTTTTGCTTACAAATGAAGGGCCTAGCTTGGAGAAGGATGAACATTGGAGCAAGAACAAGCATGTAGATGATGGCATGCGCAAGGGAAACAAGAACAGAGTTACAAGTGATGATTTCAGGACTTTGAAGCCACCATAATGGGTGCATGAAGCCTTGGACGAAATATACAAGACGCCACTTTATAAATTTCGTCCCGAGGCTATTTTAGGTGCTGCGTCACCTTATTATTGGGCCAGGCCCATGTAATTTCGAAATACATAAGTATAGGCTATTTTTAGAGTCCGTATGTGTGGGGAAACAAGAGATAGGGTTGATTTCGGACCCCTCCACCAAGGGCCACGAAATTCTCCCCCTCTTCCTCCATATATACAGCCCTTAGGGCATCGTTTAGACTTTGGGTTTTGTTTAGATTAAAAGTTCGCCATAGCTGCAACTTCGCGTACTTCGTTTGTGTTCAACGACCAGACAAAGGCGTCACAGAACCCCACCTTGATCAATAAAGCTTTCATCTTATATTCGCAATATCCAGATTGCAATCTTAGTTTCTTGCTTGTTCTTCGTTTGCTCGCAGGAAACAGACCCTCGTGGTCAGGTTGATCGTGCTCCGGCGTGGTCAATAACCTCTCGGAGTTGGTTTAGCGATTGCTAAGGCGCGACGTCCTCGCACGTTCGTAGTCGGATCGTCAAAGTCGACTTCCACCAAAGCGAAATCCACCATCTCATCGAAAGACGGGACACCTTTGCCTCTATCAATTTTGAAGTCAAGTTGTGAAAGCATAGTATAGCGGCGAGACAATGCATCAGCAATAACATTTTCTTTTCCCTTCTTGTGTTTAATGACATAAGGGAAAGTCTCAATGAGTTCAACCCATTTAGCATGTCTACGATTCAGTTTAGCTTGACTTTTAATATGTTTCAAAGATTCATGATCAGAATGTATAACAAATTCTTTGGGCCATAAATAATGTTGCCATGTTTCTAAAGTCCGAACAAGAGCATATAATTCTTTATCATAAGTAGAATAATTCAGACTAGGCCCACTCAATTTTTCAGAAAAGTATGCAACAGGTTTGCCATCTTGTAATAACACACCTCCTAATCCAATTCCACTAGCATCACATTCAAGCTCAAAAGTCTTATTAAAATCAGGAAGTTGGAGTAAAGGAGCATGTGTCAACTTATCTTTCAATACCGTGAAGGCTTCTTCCTGTGCGGTACACCAAACAAAAGGCACATCCTTCTTTGTAAGCTCGTTGAGAGGTGCAGCAATGGTGCTGAAATCTCTCACAAAACGCCTATAGAATCCAGCGAGGCCAAGAAAACTCCTCACTTGTGTGACCGTTTTGGGCTGCGGCCAACTCTCAATAGCTTCAATCTTGGCTTTGTCAACTTCAATTCCCTGTGGAGTAACAACATAGCCAAGAAAAGATACTCGGTCGGTGCAAAAGGTGCACTTCCCAAGGTTACCAAACAAACGTGCATCACGTAGAGCAATAAAAACAGCACGTAAATGTTCCAAATGTTCTTCCAAAGATCTGCTATAAATCAGTATGTCATCAAAGTAAACTACCACAAATCGTCCAATGAAAGCACGTAAAACTTCATTCATTAATCTCATGAAAGTACTAGGTGCATTAGTTAACCCAAAAGGCATGACTAACCACTCATATAATCCAAACTTAGTTTTAAATGCTGTTTTCCATTCATCTCCCAATTTCATACGAATTTGATGGTAGCCACTACGCAAATCAACTTTGGAGAATATTGTAGAGCCACTCAATTCATCAAGCATATCATCTAGCCTAGGAATAGGATGACGATAACGAATAGTAATATTATTAATGCCTCTACAATCAACACACATACGTGATGTACCATCCTTTTTCGGCACTAGAATAATAGGAACAGCACAAGGACTAAGGGATTCGCGTATATAACCTTTGTCGAGAAGCTCTTGTACTTGGCGCATAATCTCCTTCGTCTCCTCTGGATTAGTACGGTATGGTGCACGGTTTGGCAGTGAAGCACCGGGAATTAAGTCAATCTGATGCTCAATCCCTCGAATAGGCGGTAATCCCGGTGGCACGTCTTGTGGAAAGACGTCAGTGAACTCCTGCAAAATGTTAGTGACAGCAGGAGGCAAAGAGGAAGGCACGTCCTCGAATGAAAATAATGCCTCTTTGCACACAAAAGCATAGCAAACAGATTTGCTGAAATCTAGCTCATCAATATCAGATTTGGTGGCAAATAAACATGCACTTTTCAATTTAATTTCAGAAGCAACACTAGATGGTTTACTATTAGGCTTCATTTGTTGCTCAAATTCTTTTGCCACAATCTGATTTTCACTCTTATTCGTCTCCTGTTTTGCTTTATTAGCTCTATTAATATCATCTTTCAAAATGGAATCAGGAGTCATAGGAAGCAAAGTAATATTTTTATCCTTATGAACAAGAGTATAGTGATTGTTTCTACCATGGTGTACAGAATTTTTATCAAATTGCCATGGTCTACCAAGTAATAAGGAACATGCTTGCATAGGTACCACATCACAATCAACATAATCAACATATGTAGATATACTAAAATGCACACGAACAGTACGTGTTACCTTAACCTTGCCGCTGTTGTTGAACCATTGGATGTAGTAAGGATGTGGATGTGGTCTTGTGGTGAGAGAAAGCTTCTCCACCATCTCCATGCTAGCCAAATTGTTGCAGCTCCCTCCGTCTATGATGACGCGCACAGAACGTTCCTTCACAACTCCCTTGGTATGGAACAAATTGTGCCTCTGATTTTGCTCAGCTTGTGTGATCTGCACACTCAAAACACGTTGAGCAACTAAACATTCATACCTGTCAGCGTCTTCAGGAGCCATGTATTGCGTCTCATTATCAGAATCATCTCCACCATGTTCTTCACGTGTAATAAGAGCCAAAGTCTCCTCATCATAGTCACTAGCGGACTCATATCCACCATCCACGGTAGCAATCATCACACGCGGAGATTTGCATTCTCTCGCATAATGACCTCCTCCCTTACAACGACGACAAATAATATCACTTGTGTGCCCTGTTGATGCTATGGAAGAAGAAGAACGCTGTGTAGGCCCCGCAGGTGCGCTCTTGGCAGATAATGGTGGTTGTGCCTGTTTTCTTGTATCACGGCTGGAGGTGGCACCTGATGGAGGTGCTGGTGCAGTTGAAGTAGAAGATGCACGTGGTGTCCATGATGAAGGTCGGCCTGCAGAAAAGTTAGTTCGCCCCAATGCTTGTCGATCCTGCACTTCACGTTCAGCTTTACAAGCAAGATGGAATAAACGAGTGATATTAGTATACTCCTTATAGTCTAGAATGGTCTGAATCTCTCTATTTAATCCACCCAGAAAACGTGCAAGCATAGCTTCATTCTCCTCAACAATACCACATCTAATCATGCCAGTTTGTAATTCCTGATAATATTCTTCTACAGAATTTTTTCCTTGTCTTAAACGTTGCAATTTTTGAAGCAATTCACGTTGATAATATGGTGGAACCCAACGCGTACGCATAGCAGTTTTCAAAGCAGCCCAAGTAGTTGAATAGGATATAATCTACAATGTTCAGACCACCATACACATGCAAAACTAGTGAAAGCACAAACAGCAGCAGCAACTCGTCTCTCCTCAGGATATTGTAAACATGTAAATCGTTGTTCAGTTTCTAACTCCCAAGTAAGATATATATCAGGAACATATCTACCCTGATGAGGACATGACTACCTTGGATATGACAAAAAATATTGCATATATGCATATTTGTCAGGTGATTTCTAGTGCAAACTATTCAATAATCTATTTATGTTATCCAGAACAAAAATACTTCACACACTTTTGTGTTTTGTCTAATTGCAGGTGTATGGGACATTTGTACAATCCACATATGAAGATAAGGAAGAAAGAGATGTTTATTTGCTGTCCAAAAAGTTCTCTCACGTCACTTTTGGCCCAAGAGAAGATAGAGTCCAAGTCTCTCACGTTCTGGATTCAGATTCGGACTGCACAGACATACCTGACTCAAAACGCACACAAGTTTTTCATACGGACTCCGAATTGGGTGATTCTTTTTTTGTTGGAAACTAGATTTCGTGTACTCTCCAACCCAATTGGAATCACCTTCAAATTCGTCCGGAGCGTTGAGTTGTGGACGAAACAATCTGATGCTGCAGCAGAATCCGAGTCAAACTACAAGTCCAAAGGTGTTACATCACCTCCACTTGGGCCCATTGGCCTTGTACGACCTAGATTTAGTTTTAGGCTGCCTTGGGACGTCCTCCCACCTCCTTGGCCGCCACCCCTTGCTCCTATATAAGTAGATCCATCTAGTAGCTTTTCCTTGGGATTTGTTTAGTTAAAAGTTAGCCATTGCAACTTCGTGTACTTTGTTTGTGTCCAACGACCAGACCAAGACCGCTTACGGATCCCCACCTTTATCAATACTTCATATATACTCGCAATATTCAGATTGCTTTTATCATATTCTTGCTTGTTCTTCGATTGTTTGCAGAAATAGACCTTCGTGGTCAGGTTGATTGTGCTCCAGCGTGGTCAATAACCTCTCGGAGTTGGTTTAGCGATTGCTAAGGCGCAACGTCGTGCACGTTTGTAGTCGGATCGTCAAAGTCATCCTCACCAAATCGATAGTTATCATCTCATCGAAAGATCGGGACCCCTTTGCCTCTATCATACCCTCAAATGGTGGAATATTCAATTTCAGTTTAGGAATATGGACATCATCGCGTACCTGAGGTGGTGGTGCAGGCCTACCATTACGAATATATACCTGAGGTCGACCTGCTGGTGGTGGTGCTGGTGGCTGCTCGTAGATCTGATTTTGATCAACCTCATCCTCATAATCGCCTGCATACTCATCATCCTCCTGGGTACCGGCAACAGCAGTAGCAGGAGCCACAAAAGTATCAACAGCAGCACCAACAGTTTGGCCAAACGCAAGAGGAACACGGCTCGCTCGGCGAAGGTCTATTTCGCGACGTGGAGGTAGTCGTTGTTGTTGTTGTTGGAGAGGTGCGTTAGGTGCAGCGGGTGGTGGTGGTGGAAGACGCGCGAGCAATTCATTAAATCTGTTATCGAGCTTTGTTTCGAACGTCTTCTCAAGGCCAGTAATCTTCTCCATGGCCTCTTCAAAATTATTCAGCACATCTTGCACCTGTTCAGTCATCATGTGCTGAAACTTATCATGAAGCTCCTTGTTCGATAAGTTCTCCCAGTCAATCTCGTCGGCTTGTGATCCTGGCATGGTTAGCAGCAATAGAAACACACAAGAATATGATCCTACAGACAACTAAGAAGTGGTGGTGGTGTATCACAAATCCGTCAAGCAAATCTCAAATTCTTACCAGTTCTTACCCAGCAGCAGGCGGTGATCGGCAACCGTTGTTGTCAAAAACTCTCAAAGCTTGGATAGAGCGATTACCAGGGAGAGTCAAACACACGACGTAGATGTATGTGGAGCTGGGAAGGCTTATAGTATGGTAGCAAAAAGGGTCAGCAATAATCAATTCAGAGATGCAAAGTTGAATAAACGCTCAACGACGGTACTGTGCTGGTCCTAGGCTAGACTGTGCTAGAGACGCGAGCCTAGAACACCAACAAAATCACGGCGCGGCACGTAAACAAGGGAAAAGCACACTCTGAATTTTTTTTTTGCTCTTTTTTTTTGCGCTCTTTTTTTTTTGCGCTGCTTTTTTTTGCGAAAAATCACTATAATGGCGAGTATCTCAAAACTCTTCCTAGCTCAAACTGACAGGATGGGCACGAAATTTTTCGACCAATTTTTTTTTTCGACTGCCCGGACCCAAAAACTGGAAGCGGGTCAAAAAAAACTTCCTATAATGGCACCTGTCTCAAAACACTCAGAAACACCTAAAAATAGGATAGCCAGAATTTTTTTCGAAAAATGCGTTTTCGAAAAATTTTGGGCCTAAACGGAGCGTGGCTACCCGACTCTTCTTTTTTTTTCCGAAACCTACTCCGGCAAGGAAACACGAATCGGAATCTAGATTGATCCGGAAAAGAAACCTAATAAGGAAGGAAACTCGGATTGGTGGTGGATATATGGTGGTGGTATATGGCAGCGGTGGTAGTATATGGATATGGATCGGTGGTGGTATATGGGCACGGATTGGTGGTGGTATATGGATACGAATTCGGAGCGGTGGTGGTAGATGGCAGGGGCGAAGGTGCGGCGGCGGCGTGACAACTTATGACCAGAACTCGAAACTCTAAAAGACTAGACTCTAAGACTAGCAACTAGACCGACGATGCAACCGCAAATTCAACAAAGCAAAACCCTAAAAAGATTATGCAAAGGCTCAGATTGGTTCGGATATGATGAACTAACCCTAATTTTTTTGTGTGTGGCTTTTTCGTGGACTGTAGGTATGAAGAACAGACTCGATCTAAACTACGAAAAACTGTAAAATCTCACCGAGCAACCTGGAAATCTGATACCACTTGATAGAGGCAAAGGTGTCCCGTCTTTCGATGAGATGATGGATATCGCTTTGGTGGAAGTCGACTTTGACGATCCGACTACGAACGTGCGAGGACGTCGCGCCTTAGCAATCGCTAAACCAACTCCGAGAGGTTATTGACCACGCCGGAGCACGATCAACCTGACCACGAGGGTCTGTTTCCTGCGAGCAAACGAAGAACAAGCAAGAAACTGAGATTGCAATCTGGATATTGCGAATATAAGATGAAAGCTTTATTGATCAAGGTGGGGTTCTGTGACGCCTTTGTCTGGTCGTTGAACGCAAACGAAGTACGCGAAGTTGCAGCTATGGCGAACTTTTAATCTAAACAAAACCCAAAGTCTAAACGATGCCCTAAGGGCTGTATATATGGAGGAAGAGGGGGGGAATTTCGTGGCCCTTGGTGGAGGGGTCCGAAATCAACCCTATCTCTTGTTTCCCCACACATACGGACTCTAAAAATAGCCTATACTTATGTATTTCGAAATTACATGGGCCTGGCCCAATAATAAGGTGACGCAGCACCTAAAATAGCCTCAGGACGAAATTTATGAAGTGGCATCTTGTATATTTCGTCCAAGGCTTCATGCACCCATTATGGTGGCTTCAAAGTCCTGAAATCATCACTTGTAACTCCGTTCTTGTTTCCCTTGCGCATGCCATCATCTCCATGCTTGTTCTTGCTCCAATGTTCATCCTTCTCCAAGCTAGGCCCTTCATTTGTAAGCAAAACAAATGTATCCAATTTAGGCAGCATCATATTCTCATGAACATTAGAATCATTACCAAGAAACGAAAGTACCTGGTAATTTAGTTGGCGTGCACGAGCTCTAGTAATTGGTCCAGTATGTATAGCAGCAGGGGCTGTGGGTGTAACAATTGTATTGATGTCCTCATCATGAGGTGAGGACAAATACCCCTAATGTGACCGACCCTTTTGGCAAGGTTCAAGCTCGCCGCTAGAGCATCGACCACGAGGTTGGAGAGGAAGGGGGAGAGCGGGTCTCCCTATCGAACCCCTTGTGCCATCGGAAAGTATGGGCCTACCTCCCCATTGATGTTGATTGTCATGCGTCCACTCGATACGAGCTGCATGACACGAGCAATCCAATGGGTGTTGAAGCCTCGCTTCGCAATAACTTCCCCAAGGAAGGACCAGTGGACCGTATCATATGCCTTATGGAAGTCGATTTTGAAGAGCATCACTTTGAGGTGTCTCCTTTTAACTTCATGGAGCACCTCATGGAGGACGAGGATTCCATCTAGAATATACCGCCCCTTGATGAATGCCGTCTGATTAGGATGGTGTATCCGAGGGGCTATCAGGGTCGCCCTAGTGGCGTACCCCTTGGCCAAAATCCAAAAGATCACATTGATGACCGTGATCGGACGAAACTGTCTAATGTTTGTGCCCCCCTGAACCTTCCGGATAAGCAAAATGATCCCATAGTTCAGGTGTGAGATGTTTAACGCTCCTCGGGAAAAATCGAGGAACAGGGCGAGGGTATCTCCCTTGATGGTGTGCCAGAACACTTGGAAGAAGTGAACTGGTGATCCATCAGGGCCCGGAGCCGAATCAGGGTTCATAGATTTAATGAAGGTTTCCACCTCCACCTCCTCAAAGGGAGTCAGCAAGGCGTTGTTCTCGTCGATAAGACACCTGCTGATCCTCGCGATGCCTCCCTTAGGACGTTCAGAAAAACGAGGACAATTGCTATAGGGGAAACGAGGAAAGTTTCCGATGCAAGAATCACTAGCATACATTTTCCTGTTTTATGTTACTTTGCAATATTTGCTAGTAGATGCTTAATTGGTCGCGAAACTGTGGCAACCTTAGTGCCCCCGATATTGTTATTTTGTGCCATGCCTTGTTCCGTGATGACACATTTAGTATTGGTGCTATTGTTGCAAAGCGGTTAAATCTTAACCGTACTAAGGGCCCCATCTTGGGAGGTATCTTTGCCTCGCGCCTAGCTGCACACTTTAACATACCTGTTAGGCATTATGAGAAGGAAGAGAAGTTGTCGCCTCCTGTTTTTCTAGCCTATAAGAGTATGGTAGCACATGATTTTATCATTAAGAATAAGGAAAAGATGCTTAAGTATAAGCTGATATTTGATAAAAATAACCCTGAGACTATTACCTTGCCTGCTCCTTCTTTGTTTGACTTATCTGCAGGCAAGTACCTTGTTCCGCCGGAGGCCATTCATGCCTACCGAAACCCCACACCAGCTACAGAGCTAGAGTCGGAACCACAATTTGATCCTCATCGGCAGTCTGTTTATCAGTGGAATCCGGAAGAGATTGCCAACCAGTGGCACCAGGGGGATCCTTCTCAGTATGACCCCAGCTACAACTTTGGATATCCGCTAGGCCAGCCGTGGCCATAGACCAACTTAGGCCAAAAGCCTAAGCTTGGGGGAGTACATATTTCTCACCGACATTACATTCCTGTTCACACACTCATGCTAGTTGTCGGTGCTCATACTTTTTTAGTGTATCATCCATGCTAGTTTATTTTCCCTTTTATGCTTTCTTCTTGTGTGTTTGATAAACCTTAAGAAAAACCAAAAAAATTAGTTGTAGCTTTTAGCTAGTTTACTTTCTTGCTTGTAGTAGTAATTAAAAGAAAACCCAAAAAGATTTCTTATTCTTCTTTTGCTTGTTGGGAGCTTTCCCATGTAAATAGTTTTACTTCTTTTCTTTTCTTTGGGGGTCGATAAGAGAAGACCATGATTAAAATGTTGAGTGGCTCTCATATGCATTATTGTTGATCTAACAAAGAGCCCAAATTACCTTGTCTTCTCTCTTGAATTGAATGCTTGCAGATTCCAGCTTAGTCCAATGCACGTGCACTATTATTATTATCCACACTATTCGGTCGTGCAAGTGAAAGGCAATAATGATGATTATATGATGAACTTATTGAGATGAGAAAAGCTGGTATGAACTCGACCTCTCTTGTTTTTGTAAATATGATTAGTTCATCGTTCCTGATTCAGCCTATTATGAATAAACATGTTTGCAATGACAATTAGAGATTGTGGTTGCTTATGTCATGCTTAATTAGCTAGGAGCTTATAATGGTTTACCTTGCGTGCCAACATGCTATTAAAATGGTTGTGATGTGGTATGATAGGGTGGTATCCTCTTTTGAACGATTCGAGTGGCCTGACTTGGCACATGTTCACGCATGTAGTTGAAACAAAATCAACATAGCCTCTACGATATTTATGTTCACGGTGCATTATATCCTACTCATGCTTGCATTCGGTGTTGATTAATTTTAATGCATATTCATGACTGTTGTTAATAGAGGTGAGGGTCCCGATCTTTCGATGAGATGATAACTATCGATTTGGTGGAGACGACTTTGACGATCCGACTACAAACGTGCACGACGTTGCGCCTTAGCAATCGCTAAACCAATCTCCTGAGGTTATTGACGATTCCTGAAGCACGGCCAGCCTGACCACGAAGGTCTATTCCTGCAAGCAATCGAAGAACGAGCAAGAATATGATAAAGGAATCTGAATATTGCAAATATATATGAGGTATTGATAATGGTGGGGATCCGTAAGCGGTCTTGGTCTGGTCGTTGGACACAAACGAAGTACACGAAGTTGCAATGGCTAACTTTTAACTAAACAAATCCCAAGGAAAAAGCTACTAGATGGATCTACTTATATAGGAGCAAGGGGTGGCGGACAAGGAGGTGGGAGGATGTCCCAAGGCATCCTAAAACTAACCCTAGGTCGTACAAGGCTCATGGGCCCAAGTGGAGGTGATGCAACACCTTTGGGCTTGTAGTTTGACTCGGATTCTGCTGCAATGTCAGATTGTTTCGTCCGTAACTCAACGCTTCGGATGAATTTGAAGGTGAATCCAATTGGGTTGGAAAGAGCACGAAATCTAGTTTCCAACAAAAAAAGAATCACCCAATTCGGAGTCCGTATGAAAAAGTTGTTGGCGTTTTGAGTCAGGTATGTCTGTGCAGTCCGAATCTGAATCCAGAACGTGAGAGACTTGGACTCTATCTTCTCTTTGCCCAAAACTGACATGAGAGGACTTTTTTAACACAACCTAAACTTCTCCTTTTCCCTTGTCTTCATATGTGGATTGTACAAATGTCCCATACACCTGCAATTAGACAAAACACAAAAGTGTGTGAAGTATTTTTGTTCTGGATAACATAAATAGATTATTGAATAGTTTGCATTAGAAATCACCTGACAAATATGCATGTATGCAATATTTTTGGTCGTATCTAAGGTAGTCATGTCCTCATCATCCTCCCCTTTTTGAAAACAAAGCCGTCCTCGGCATTGCTTAATCTGAAATGTGGCTAACAAAAGAGACAAGGTGTACATGTTGTATATGTATATGTCATCCATTTTAACTTCCCTTGATTTTTGCACATATGTCACATGTATACATGAGTAACTTTCATTGTTCATAAAATCTAAAGCCAAAAAATTATCACAAGAAGTAGAAGGCATGAAAATATTGGAACTCGGTTTGCACATATAAGTGAAGCTCTTATTCTCTTCAAGAGATTGGCAATGTTCATCATTAAACCATCCTAACTTCGATGAATAAACCTTACTTGCATCAAATTTACATGCTACAACATGCTTAAATAAGCAAACATGCAATAAGTCATTGGACACAGAATCATCATCAAGATTAGAGGTCATATCAAAATGATTAAACATTGGTTCTTTTGCATCAACAGTTAATTCAATGGGTGCACTCAAAATTATTGATATTTCAGTTGTTTGATCACATGACGCATTCATGACAGTAACAAGAGTCTCTAAAATAGGTGGTGTGTTCAAATCAACAGGTAACTCAACACATGATGCATTCAAGTTAACTAGGCATGCTTCATTCTCATGTGAAGTTATATCATCAATGCCTTTACTGTTACCTCGCAGAGATGTAGCTGATGTAGGTAAGGACGTTGACAATGTACCATACTCTTGAGATGATATTGCGCTCACAATCCGAGGTGGGGCTGCTCTATTAGGTGCAATAGTGGAGTAACCAACCGGCGATGGTGAGCATGAACTGGAATAGTAGTTGGTGTAGTCACCCAATGCATCCTCCTGTATCTGTCTCTCAAAGGTACAAGCACGGACATACATACCAGTAATGCAACGAGGAATATACCGAAATCTTGCCTGAATATCATGGTTCAAACCACCAAAAAATCTATTCATTGTATCATCCTCAGATTCTTCTATGTCACAATGATGCATATAAGATTTGAACTCTTGGTAGTAAGCATGAACAGTGTTACTGCCTTGTTTTAATTGCTCCAATTTGCAACGCAATTCACGATGATAGTAAGGAGGAAAAAATTGTTGTCTCATTACAGCTTTCAAAACTTTCCAAGTTGTGGGTTGGTTATCAATGTTTTTCTTACAATGTACACTCCACCAAACAGAAGCAAAACCAGTAAATGCTCTAATGGTAGCTCGTACTCTCTCAAGTTCAGAAAAATCATGGTGACTAAAAACTTGTTCTACTTCAAGCTCCCAAGCTAGATAAATAGCAGGATTAAATCTACCCTCAAATGATGGTAAAGAGATAACCTGACCATATGCTTGTGTGTGTTGTCCCAACTCTCGTGATGGTGAAGATGTGTCCGTCGTCCAAGAACTTCTATCTCTGGAACCTGTCATGATTAGTAGAAACAAGAACCAAAATTCGAGAATAATGTTCCTATGAACTACTAGGATGTGGTTGTAAAGTGCTCACAGTAAAGCAAATATCAATATCTTACAAGTTCTTACCATGCGGCAGGTGGTGACAGGCAACCAGCGGTGTCAAATAACTCCGAAGATTGTGTAAAGCGATTGCCAGGGGAACGTGCGTATACACGATGTAGAAATATGTGGAGCTGGGTTGGCTATATGTGGTAGGAAAAGATTAGCAATAATCAATTCAGAGATGCAATGTTGAATAAACGCTCAACGACGGTACTGTGCTGGTCCTAGGCTAGACCGAACTAGAGACGCGAGCCTAGAACACTAATGAGGTCACGTTGTAGCACAATCAGCATCAATGAAGGATACTAAGTAGCTCTGGACAGCAAGATATAAGTGAAGATCACAACGGCAGTAAAGATAATGATGTGAAACAACAGCCAAGCTGTTTTACTGAACAGTGCACAAAACAGATTCCAATCCGAATTCAACTACGAGATTGAGTCTAAAAAGATCCAAATTTTGTTTTTTTTTCTCTTTTTTTTTCCTCAGACTTTTTTCTTTCTCTCCTTTTTTCTCTGACTTTTTTTCTCTTTTTTTCTCTCTCGTTTTTTTCTCTCTTTTTTTCTCCCTCTTTCCAAAACAAACTAGATAAGATGCAGATTGGATCAAGTGAAGATGTGAACGATCTCAACTATTATTATGACAATGAATGGTGGGTAGCACGTGGTGGAAATTGATGGATGGGTGGTGGACAGCGGAAGAGATAATGATGCAGCGGTGGCGTGACTAATGTGAATAGAACTCGAAACTCCAAACGAACTAGACACTAAGACCAGCAACTCGACACGACGATGCAACCGATAATTCAACTATGCAAGCAATGAAAAGAAAATTGCAAAGGCTCAGACTGGCTTGGACCAAGGATGAATAGATCTAACTCTTTTTTCTGGCTTTTTCTTGGACAATAGGTAAGAAAATAAATCTAATCTAGGAAAACTGGAAATTCTCACCGAGCAACCTGAAAACTGATACCACTTAATAGAGGCGAGGGTCCCGATCTTTCGATGAGATGATAACTATCGATTTGGTGGAGACGACTTTGACGATCCGACTACAAACGTGCACGACGTTGCGCCTTAGCAATAGCTAAACCAATCTCCTGAGGCTACTGACGATTCCGGAAGCACGGTCAGCCTGACCACGAAGGTCTATTCCTGCAAGCAATCGAAGAACGAGCAAGAATATGATAAAGCAATCTGAATATTGCAAATATATATGAGGTATTGATAATGGTGGGGATCCGTAAGCGGTCTTGGTCTGGTCATTGGACACAAACGAAGTACACGAAGTTGCAATGGCTAACTTTTAACTAAACAAATCCCAAGGAAAAAGCTACTAGATGGATCTACTTATATAGGAGCAAGGGGTGGCGGCCAAGGAGGTGGGAGGATGTCCCAAGGCAGCCTAAAACTAACCCTAGGTCGTACAAGGCTCATGGGCCCAAGTGGAGGTGATGCAACACCTTTGGGCTTGTAGTTTGACTCGGATTCTGCTGCAACGTCAGATTGTTTCGTCCGTAACTCAACGCTCCAGATGAATTTGAAGGTGAATCCAATTGGGTTGGAAAGAGCACGAAATCTAGTTTCCAACAAAAAAAGGAATCACCCAATTCGGAGTCCGTATGAAAAAGTTGTTGGCGTTTTGAGTCAGGTATGTTTGTGCAGTCCGAATCTGAATCCAGAACGTGAGAGACTTGGACTCTATCTTCTCTTGGCCCAAAACTGACATGAGAGGACTTTTTGAACACAACCTAAACTTCTCCTTTTCCCTTGTCTTCATATGTGGATTGTACAAATGTCCCATACACCTGCAATTAGACAAAACACAAAAGTGTGTGAAGTATTTTTGTTCTGGATAACATAAATAGATTATTGAATAGTTTGCATTAGAAATCACCTGACAAATATGCATGTATGCAATATTTTTGGTCGTATCCAAGGTAGTCATGTCCTCATCAGTTGTCGCTCTCTAGCTGGTCGCTTCCCAGTCTTTTTCTAGCCTTCACTTGTACTAAGCGGGAATATTGCTTGTGCATCCAATTCCATAAACCCCAAAGTTGTTCCATATGAGTCCACCATACCTACCTATATACGATATCTACCTGCTATTCCAAGTAAATTTGTATGTGTAAAACTCTAAACCTTCAAATAAACATTCTGTTTTGTATACTCGAATAGCTCATGTATCAACTAGGGCTGTCTGTATCTTCCATGCTAGGCGGGTTATTCTCAAGAGGAGTGGACTCCACTCCTCACTCACGAGAACATGGCTGGTCACCAGGATGCCCAGTCCCATGCTTTATGCAAAACAAATCAAAATAACTGCAAACAAAACTCCCCCAGGATTGTTGTTAGTTGGAGGCACTCGTTGTTTCGAGCAAGCCATAGATTGATGCTTGTTGGTGGAGGGGGAGTATAAACTTTACCATTCTGTTTGGTAACCGCCTATAATGTGCGTAGCATGGAAGATATCGAGATCTCTCGGTTGTTATGTTGACAATGAAAGTATACCACTTAAAATATTATTCATATCTATTTCAGAACTGAGCTCTGGCACCTCTACAAATCCCCGCTTCCCTCTACGAATGGCCTATCTATTTACTTTTATGTTGAGTCACCATCCTCTTATTAAAAAGCACCAGTTGGAGAGCACCGCTGTCATTTGCATCCATTACTGTTAGTTTACATTGAGTATGACTTGACTGGATCTCTTTTACCATGAATTACAATGTCTAGTCAGTCCCTGATCTTTAAAGGTGCTTTGCATTTATGTTTTGCGGTCTCAAAAAGGGCTAGCGAGATACCATCTTGTCATATCATATCATGATTATTTTGAAAAAGTGTTGTCATCCGAGATTTATTATTATTGCTCGCTAGTTGATTATGCCATTGATATGAGTAAATATGAGACCTAAGTGTTATTGTGAATATGGTTAGTTCATAATCTTTGCTGAAAACCTGAATGTTGGCTTTACATATTTACAACATCAAGAGCAAACAGAGTTTGTAAAAGTTTTTCTTTATCACTTTCAGTTTATCAACTGAATTGCTTGAGGACAAGCAAAGGTTTAAGCTTGGGGGAGTTGATACGTCTTTGTCGTATCTACTTTTCCAAACACTTTTGCCCTTATTTTGGCTCTAACTTGCATAATTTGAATGGAACTAACCCGGACTGATGCTGTTTTCAGCAGAATTGCCATGGTGTTATTTTGTGCAGAAATAAAAGTTCTCCGAATGACCTGAAAATCAACGGAGAATTATTTTGGAATATATAAAAAATACTGGAAGAAAGATCCACGTCAGGGGGCCCACACCCTGTCCACGAGGGTGGGGGGGCGCGCCCCCCTGCCTTGTGGGCCCCCTGATGCTCCACCGACCTCAACCTTGACTCCATATATTCACTTTCGGGGAGAAAAAAATCAAAGAGAAGGATTCATCGCGTTTTACGATACGGAGCTGTCGCCAAGCCCTAAACTCTCTCGGGAGGGCTGATTTGGAGTCCGTTCGGGGCTCCGGAGAGGGGAATCTGTCGCCATCGTCATCATCACCCTTCCTCCATCACCAATTTCATGATGCTAACCGCTATGTGTGAGTAATTCCATCGTAGGCTTGCTGGACGGTGATGGGTTGGCTGATATTTATCATGTAATCGAGTTAGTTTTGTTAGGGTTTGATACCTGGTATCCACTATGTTCTAAGATTGATGTTGCTATGACTTTGCTATTGATAGAGGCGAGGGTCCCAATGTTTCGATGAGATGGTGGCTATCGTTTTCTGTGGGAGTCGACTTTGACGATCCGACTACGAACGTGCGAGACGTCGCGCCTTAGCAATCGCTAAACCAACTTCGGAGGGTTATTGACCACGCCGGAGCATGATCAACCTGACCACGAGGGTCTATTTCCTGCGAGCAAACGAAGAACAAGCAAGAAGCTGAGATTGCAATCTGGATATTGCGAATATAAGATGAAAGCTTTATTGATCAAGGTGGGGTTGTGTGACGTCTTGGTCTGGTCGTTGGACACAAACGAAGTACGCGAAGTTGCAGCTATGGCAAACTTTTGATCTAAACAAAACCCAAAGTCTAAACGACGCCCTAAGGGCTGTATATATGGAGGAAGAGAGGGGAATTTCGTGGCCCTTGAGGGTGGGGTCCAAAACCAACCCTAACTCTTGTTTCTCCACACATACGGACTCTAAAAATAGCCTATACTTAAGTACTTCGAAATTACATGGGCCTGGCCCATTAATAAGGTGACGCAACACCTAGAATAGCCTATGGACGAATATTATGAAGTGGCATCTTGTATATTTCGTCCAAGGCTTCATGCACTCCTTATGGCGGCTTTAAAGTCCTGAAATCATCACTTGTAACTCCGTTCTTGATCCCCTTGCGCATGCCATCAACTCCATGTGTGTTCTTGCTCCAATGTTCATCCTTCTCCAAGCCAGGCCCTTCATTTGTAAGCAAAACAAATGTATCCAATTTAGGCAGCATCATAATCTCATGAACATTAGAATCATTACCAAGAAACGGAAGTACCTGGTAATTTAATTGGCGTGCGCGAGCTCTAGTAATTGGTCTAGTATATGTAACAGCAGGGGCTGTGGGTGTAACAATGGTATTGATGTCCTCATCATCCTCCCCTTCTTGAAATGAAGTCGTCCTCGACGGAAGCGCATCTTCCTCACCCAAATAAGGCTTCAAATCTGCAATGTTAAAAGTGGGACTAACCCCAAAATCTACAGGTAGCTCAGTTTATATGCATTATCATTTATTTTCTCTAACACCTTAAAAGGACCATCAGCACGTGGCATTAGCTTTGATTTGTGCAGATTAGGAAATCTATCTTTACGCAAATGTAACCAAACAAGATCTCCAGGCGCAAACACAACATGTTTTCTACCCTTATCTCCAGCAAGTTTATATTTAGTATTCATGCGCTCAATGTTTTCCTTAGTTAACTCATGCATTTTTAAAATCAATTCAGCACGTTGTT
>NC_057800.1:331246897-331324423 GCF_018294505.1 Triticum aestivum | reverse complement strand
AACAGCATCATCGCTTTTATGACATGGTATAAAGTGTGCCATTTTCGAGAACCTATCCACGACAACAAATATGCTATCCCTCCCCTTCTTTGTTCGAGGTAAACCTAAAACAAAGTCCATAGATATATCCTCCCAAGGAACACTAGGTACAGGCAAAGGCATATATAAACCATGAGGATTGAGTCGTGACTTAGCTTTTTGACATGTAGTGCAGCGAGCAACAAAACGCTCAACATCCCGTCTCATCTTTGGCCAAAAGAAATGTGTAGCAAGTACGTCCTCCGTCTTCTTCACGCCAAAGTGTCCCATTAATCCTCCTCCATGCGCCTCCTGCAACAACAAAAGACGAACGGAGCTAGCTGGAATGCATAGCTTGTTAGCACGAAACACAAATCCATCGTTAAGAACGAACTTGTTCCAAGTTCTCCCTTCCTTACAATTCTGCAATACATCTTTAAATTCAGCATCGTGAACATATTGATCTTTGATGGTCTCCAAACCAAATATTTTAAAGTCAAGTTGTGAAAGCATAGTATAATGACGAGACAAGGCATCAGCAATAACATTTTCTTTACCCTTCTTGTGTTTAATGACATAAGGGAAAGTCTCAATGAATTCAACCCATTTAGCATGTCTACGGTTCAGTTTTGCTTGACTTTTAGTGTGTTTCAAAGATTCATGATCAGAATGTATAACAAATTCCTTGGGCCATAAATAATGTTGCCATGTTTCTAAGGTCCGAACAAGAGCATATAATTCTTTATCATAAGTAGAATAGTTCAGACTAGGCCCACTCAATTTTTCAGAAAAGTATGCAACAGGTTTTCCATCTTGTAATAACACACCTCCTAATCCAATTCCACTAGCATCACATTCAAGCTCAAAAGTCTTATTGAAATTAGGAAGTTGGAGTAAAGGAGCATGTGTCAACTTATCTTTCAATACCGTGAAGGCTTCTTCCTGTGCGATACCCCAAACAAAAGGCACATCCTTCTTTGTAAGCTCGGTGAGAGGTGCAGCAATGGTGCTGAAATCTCTCACAAAACGCCTATAGAAACCAGCGAGGCCAAGGAAACTCCTCACTTGTGTGACCGTTTTGGGCTGCGGCCAACTCTCAATAGCTTCAATCTTGGCTTTATCAACTTCAATTCCCTGTGGAGTAACAACATAGCCAAGAAAAGATACTCGGTCGGTGCAAAAGGTGCACTTTCCAAGGTTTCCAAACAAACGTGCATCACGTAGAGCAATAAAAACAGCACGTAAATGTTCCAAGTGTTCCTCCAAAGATTTGTTATAAATCAATATGTCATCAAAGTAAACTACCACAAATCGTCCAATAAAAGCACGTAAAACTTCGTTCATTAACCTCATGAAAGTACTAGGTGCATTAGTTAACCCAAAGGGCATGACTAACCACTCATATAATCCAAACTTAGTTTTAAATGCTGTTTTCCATTCATCTCCCAATTTCATACGAATTTGATGGTATCCACTATGCAAATCAACTTTGGAGAATATTGTAGAGCCACTCAATTCATCAAGCATATCATCTAGCCTAGGAATAGGATGACGATAACGAATAGTAATATTAATTATGCCTCTACAATCAACGCACATACGCGACGTACCATCCTTTTTTGGCACTAAAATGATAGGAACAGCACAAGGACTAAGGGATTCGCGTATATAACCTTTGTCGAGCAGTTCTTGTATTTGACGCATAATCTCCTTCGTCTCCTCTGGATTGGTACGGTATGGTGCACGGTTGGGTAGCGAAGCACCGGGAATTAAGTCAATTTGATTCTCAATCCCTCGAATAGGTGGTAATCCCGGTGGCACGTCTTGTGGAAAGACGTCAGCGAACTCCTGCAAAATGTTAGTGACAGCAGGGGGCAAAGAGGAAGGCACGTCCTCGAATGAAAATAATGCCTCTTTGCACACAAAGGCATAGCAAACAGATTTGCTGAAATCTAGCTCATCAATATCAGATTTGGTGGCAAGTAAACATGCACTTTTCAATTTAATTTCAGAAACAACAGTAGATGGTTTATTATTAGACTTCATTTGGTGCTCAAATTCTTTTGCCACAATCTGATTTTCACTCTTATTTGTCTCCTATTTTGCTTTATTAGCTCTATTAATATCATCTTTCAAAATGGAATCAGGAGTCATAGGAAGCAATGTAATATTTTTATCGTTATGAACAAGAGTATACTGATTGTTTCTACCATGGTGTACAGAATTTTTATCAAATTGCCATGGTCTACCAAGTAATAAGGAACATGCTTGCATAGGTACCACATCACAATCAACATAATCATCATATGTAGAGATACTAAAATGCACACGAACAGTACGTGTTACCTTAACCTTGCCGCTGTTGTTGAACCATTGGATGTAGTAAGGATGTGGATGTGGTCTTGTGGTGAGAGATAGCTTCTCCACCATCTCCATGCTAGCCAAGTTATTGCAGCTCCCTCCATCTATGATCACGCGAACAGAACGTTCCTTCACAACTCCCTTTGTATGGAACAAATTATGCCCCTGATTTTGCTCAGCTTGTGTAACCTGCACACTCAAAACACGTTCAGCAACTAAACATTCATACCTGTCAGCATCTTCAGGAGCCATGTATTGCGTCTCATGATCAGAATCGTCACCACCGTGTTCGTCACGTGTAATAAGAGCCAAAGTCTCCTCATCATAGTCACTAGCAGACTCATACCCACCATCCTCAGTAACAAGCATCACACGCTTAGATGGGCATTCTCTCGCATAATGACCTCCACCCTTGCAATGTCGACAAACAATATCATGTGTTTGCCCTGTTGATGCCATGGATGAAGAAGAGCTCTTTGCAGGCCCAGAAGGTGTGCTCTTGGCAGATAGTGGTGATTGTGCCTTCTTTATTGTATCACGGTTGGAGGTGGCAGCTGACGGAGGCGCCGGTGTAGCAGAACGTGTGGAAGTAGATGATGCACGTGGTGTCCATGATGAAGGTCGACCTGCAGAAAAGTTAGTCCGCGCCAATGCCTGTCGATCCTGCACTTCACGTTCAGCTTTACAAGCAAGATGGAATAAACGAGTGATATTAGTATACTCCTTATACTCTAGAATCGTCTGAATATCTCTATTTAATCCACCCATAAAACGTGCAGGCATAGCTTCATTCTCCTCAACAATACCACATCTAATCATGCCAGTTTGTAATTCCTGATAATATTCTTCTACAGAATTTTTTCCCTGTCTTAAGCGCTGCAATTTTTGAAGTAATTCACGTTGATAATATGGTGGAACCCAACGAGTACGCATAGCAGTTTTCAAAGCAGCCCAAGTAGCCGGAATAGGAAATAATCTACAATGCTCAGACCACCAAACACATGCAAAACTAGTGAATGCACAAACAGCAGCAGGAACACGTCTCTCCTCGGGATATTGTAAACATGTAAATCGTTGTTCAGTTTCTAACTCCCAAGTAAGATATATATCAGGAACATATCTACCCTCAAATGGTGGAATATTCAATTTTAGTTTAGGGAGATGGTCATGATCTCGTACCTGAGGGTGAGCCCTACCATTGCCATTATTTGCATGTGGACGACCTGGTGGTTGCTGTGCTGGTGGTGGCACGTAGTTCTGATTTTGATCAACCTCATCCCCATAATCTCCCACATAATCATCCTCCTCCACATTAGCAGTAGGAGCCACAGAAGTATCAACAACAGCACCAGCAGTTTGGCCCGACTGAAGAGGGACACGGCTCGCTCGGTGGAGGGCTGTTTCCCGACGTGGAGGTAGTCGGTGTTGTTGCTGTTGTTGCAGAGGTGCGGCAGGAGCAGCCGGTGGTGGTGGTGGAAAACGCGAAAGCAATTCAGCAAACTTGTTATCGAGCTTTGTTTCAAACGTCTTCTCCATGCCATCTATCTTCTCCGTGGCCTCTTCAAATCTGTTTATCACATCTTGCACCTGTACACTCATCATTTGCTGAAACGTATCATGAAGCTCCTTGTTCGTCAAGTTCTCCCAGTCAGTCTCGTCGGATTGTGATCCTGGCATGGTTAGCAGCAATAGAAACACACAAGAATATGATCCTACAGACTACTAACAAGTGGTGGTGGTGGCGGGTGTCACAAATCCGTCAAGCAAATCTCAAATTCTTACCAATTCTTACCCAGCAGCAGGCGGTGATCGGCAACCGTTATAGTCAAAACTCTCAAAAGCTTGGATAGAGCGATTGCCAGGGAGAGTCAAACGCACGACGTAGATGTATGTGGAGCTGGGAAGGCTTATAGTATGGTAGCAAAAAGGGTCAGCAATAATCAATTCAGAGATGCAAAGTTGAATAAACGCTCAAGACGGTACTGTGCTGGTCCTAGGCTAGACCGTGCTAGAGACGCGAGCCTAGAACACTAACAAAATCACGGCGCTGCACGTAAATAAGGGAAAAGCACACTTTGGAACTATTTTTTTTTCGCTCTTTTTTTTGCGCTCCCTTTTTTTTGCGCTCCTCTTTTTTTTTGCGAAAAATCACTATAATGGCGAGTGTCTCAAAACTCTTCCCTCGTCAAACTGATAGGATGGGCACGAAATTTTTTTTGCACTTTTTTTCGGAAATCGGGGCAGCGACGACGAAAAAGTGTGACCAAAAATCACTATGATGGCACGTGGCTCAAAAGACTCAGAAAAGCCTAACAATAGGATAGGGAAAAAAAATTTGGCCCGTGAAAATTGTGGCCTAAAAACTGCCCGGGGGTCTCCAGACTCTTTTTTTTTCGAGACCTACGCAGGCAAGGAAACACGAATCGGAATTTAGATTGATCTCAAGAACAAACCTAATATGAGAAGAACTCGGATTGGTGGTGGATATATGGTTGTGGTATATGGCAGCGGTGGTGGTATATGGATACAGAATGGTGGTGGTATATGGATACTGATTGGTGGTGGTATATGGATACAGATTCATAGCGGTGGCGGATAAGCAATGGTGGCAGATGGCAAGGTGATGATGATGGTGCGGCGGCGGCGTGACAATTATGACCAGAACTCGAAACTCTAAAAGACTAGACTCTAAGACCAGCAACTTGACACGACGATGCAACCGCAAATTCAACAAAGCAAAAACCCTAAAAAGATTATGCAAAGGCTCAGATTGGTTCGGATATGATGAACTAACCCTAAAAAATTTTTTGTGGCTTTTTCGTGGACTGTAGGTATGAAGAACAGACTCGATCTAATCTACGAAAAACTGTAAAATCTCACCGAGCAACCTGGAAATCTGATACCACTTGATAGAGGCGAGGGTCCCGATGTTTCGATGAGATGGTGGCTATCGTTTTCTGTGGGAGTCGACTTTGACGATCCGACTACGAACGTGCGAGACGTCGCGCCTTAGCAATCGCTAAACCAACTTCCGAGGGTTATTGACCATGCCGGAGCACGATCAACCTGACCACGAGGGTCTGTTTCCTGCGAGCAAACGAAGAACAAGCAAGAAACTGAGATTGCAATCTGGATATTGCGAATATAAGATGAAAGCTTTATTGATCAAGGTGGGGTTGTGTGACGTCTTGGTCTGGTCGTTGGACACAAACGAAGTACGCGAAGTTGCAGCTATGGCGAACTTTTGATCTAAACAAAACCCAAAGTCTAAACGACGCCCTAAGGGCTGTATATATGGAGGAAGAGGGGGGAATTTCGTGGCCCTTGAGGGTGGGGTCCGAAACCAACCCTAACTCTTGTTTCTCCACACATACGGACTCTAAAAATAGCCTATACTTAAGTATTTCGAAATTACATGGGCCTGGCCCATTAATAAGGTGATGCAGCACCTAGAATAGCCTATGGACGAATATTATGAAGTGGCATCTTGTATATTTCGTCCAAGGCTTCATGCACTCCTTATGGCGGCTTTAAAGTCCTGAAATCATCACTTGTAACTCCGTTCTTGATCCCCTTGCGCATGCCATCAACTCCATGTGTGTTCTTGCTCCAATGTTCATCCTTCTCCAAGCTAGGCCCTTCATTTGTAAGCAAAACAAATGTATCCAATTTAGGCAGCATCATAATCTCATGAACATTAGAATCATTACCAAGAAACGAAAGTACCTGGTAATTTAATTGGCGTGCGCGAGCTCTAGTAATTGGTCCAGTATATGTAACAGTAGGGGCTGTGGGTGTAACAATGGTATTGATGTCCTCATCAGCTATGCTTAATGCTTGTCACTAGGGCCCGAGTGCCATGATTTCACACCTGAACCTATTATGTTTTCATCAATATATGAGAGTTCTTGATCCTATCTTGCAAGTCTATAGTCACCTACTATGTGTTATGATCCGGCAACCCCGAAGTGACAATAATCGGTACCACTCCCGGTGATGACCGTAGTTTGAGGAGTTCATGTATTCACTATGTGTTAATGCTTTGGAGGCATATGATACCCAACAAGTGTATGCATCATGCTCATCATAAGAAAGGATAACATAGCATTTCATAGTATGGAGGCATATGATGCGAGAACAACCAAATACAATAGGCTCAATCAAACAAGCATGCATCACAAGTAATATGTCCAAGTATCCACGATCAATAAGCATAGCAAGTTGACACTCAAGAGAAAGGTATATGAGGTATGGCACTAATGGAGACAAGAGAACAAGACAAATCAAGTGAGAGGCATGAACATATATGTCATCAACCCAAGAAAGCGAGTAAGAATGGAACATGGGTGATGCGACAAATCAAGCAATTATAGTGATCAAGTCAAGCAAGCTAGTAGTGCAAAGATGCAACGTACTAGAAGGAATCATGGCAAGCTTGTCATGTGTGCAAATAGTGGTCATGAATAATGCACAAGACATATCGCAAGCGTGAAAGCAAGATATGAGGAAAATATCATCAATGTATTGGCGAGAGGTTTTATGTAAATAGAAATGGAACATCATGACTCTCCCAACACAAGAATCAACAATAGCATAGCCCTCCCATAATCTATAGAGTTGGTTTTATCCCGATTAGTTTGGTAGGAGAGAGAAGAGGTAAATTTACCTCGCTTTTTTCTTTTGCGCACATGGTTTCCATGCTGTAAGATCTACCAATGCGTGAGGTAAATTTATGTTCCATACTTTGTTTCTTCAGCGCCTGGTGTGTGGTTTGGCTGGGGTGAGGAATAACAATTCTTCACCTTGGGTGACGAATAACACTATTTTGATCACGGGATCAGAATGTTTTCTGATCACAACTTGAACTTCCTGAGTTACACGCATGAACTTCCCTCTGTAGGAACCTGACCTTCGGGCTTTCTTCGCAACCGTGTCTCCCCACACGATTTATTCTGGTTAGTCGTGTTTTATATGATGTAAGTGTAATCTAGAAATGGTTTTTAGCAACTAAATGCCAATTTTAAATAGGAATCTCACTCGTTGGCGGATTCTGCTCTCGGGTCGTGATGAAATTGCGTTTTTTGCAATTTACTGCCTGAGTTGTTCGACCTGAACTTCCCCGTGTGCTACGTTGAACTTCCGCCAACATTGCCCAAATTGGGCTTGTGATATACCGTTGGAAAGCTATGGACACCAGTATCACGACCCAAGTTAAAGTTTTGGCAAAATGTAAGCGGTTTAAGAGCAGTTTTGAAAACCGTTATTTCTTCATACAAAAAACGTGAATCGTATTTTCGATCGCATTTCTAAACCGTTTATCGGAATGAGACAAATATTATGGCTTTGGAAAGTTGCTGCAAAACCGCTCCTTCTACATGTAGAATTTTCTCTAATTCCCTATGATTAAAGAATAATTTGGAAAATCATAAAATTTCGCAAACCGAACAGCCGAGTTCGTATTTTTGATGACATTTCTAAATGGCTAATCCAATTGAGGCAAATGATATGGCATTGGAAAGCTTATGAAAATGTGATACTTTTTCATGTTGAAAGTTTTTTCTATTTTTCAATGGTTTAAAAGTAATTTAGAGAATGGTACAAGTTCCACCGAGTTCATATTTTCAATCTAATTTTTTAACCGTAAGTCCAAATGCAGCAAATGATATGGCATTGGAAAGCTTGAGGAAATGCGAAACTTTTTGCTATATATTGTTTCTCCCAATTCCGTCAATTTTGAAAATGAAAAAACGTATTTTCATCGTAATTTCTAAAAACTTTACCGGAATCGGGCTAATAATATACCGTTGAAAAGCTACGGAATATGCGAAGCATTTTCATGTTGATGGTTTTCTCTAATTCCTAGCCATTTTCATGTAATTTCGAAAATGGCGACATCATTCGTTCTGCCTTTATCACGAAACAGATTATTCGAAAATGCATCGCGTGAAGAACTTGAACTTCTCGGCATGCCTACTTGAACTTCACTCTATTTTTCACGTGTTTTTTGCTCGTAGCGCTCCATCCACTCACCGGAATAGAGAAAGTGATATACCGATAGAAAGTTGTTGTAAACACACAATTTTCCTGTGTTGATCATTTTTTCATACTCGCGGCGATTTTAAAAGATTTTCATCTAAAATTCATTCAATGTAGTTGCTGAACTTCCTACTGTTTTCACGTTGAACTTCTGTTACATATTTTCGTTTGTAATTTTCTCATCCATTTCGTTAGTGTTACACAAATGATATTCTTTTTGTACAAACCTCTCTCATATTTTTTAACTTTCTCCTACCGAGGACTTGAGCTTACACAAACGATATTCCTAGTGTTTTGAAGTAAATTAGTAAATGACGAGATCATGATTTCTGCCTTCGCTGCGAATGGAAATGCACTGCGTGAAGTAGTTGAACTTCTCGGGCATGTCTATTTGAACTTCACTATGTTTTTGACGTGTTATTTTTTGCACTGCATGAAGTAGTTGAACTTCTCGGGCATGCCTGTTGAACTTTACTCTGTTTCACTTTATTGTATTTTTCTTATATGAAATACACACTATGTAGTAAGTGAACTTCTGGTTGTTATCACTTTGAACTTCTCTGTGGTTTGAGAGAATTATTTTAAAACACAAAAAACAACATATTTTTTTATGTATTTTGGACATCTAAATACACGGTGAACCTCTCTCACAAGAATTTATTGAACTTTTCCTCGCCGAGCACTTGAAACTTCTAGCAACCATTTTTTCCGTTTATGAGTTGTTTTTAAAAGTGCAAAAAATGGCATTGTGTTTTTTTTGAACATGTAAATCCTAGGTTTTAATAAACTCCGAACTTCTGTGTTATTTCAATTTGAACTTCACTTTTTTATATTTTGAGTAAAGAATTGTATTCGATTTTTATACGGAAAAAATCGAACGTCGAAATATGCGGTGAATCACTCTCTTAAGAATTTTTGAACTTCCCCGGACAGAGCACTTGAACTTCTAGCAACAACTTTTTTATACTTTATCTTTTTATTCTTTTTTTTCTCATACTAAATGCACACCATGCAGTACGTGAACCCCAGGCACTTATCAATTTGAACTTCTCTCTGTTTCGCTTTAGTTATGGGAAAACTCTTATTTTTTTACATATATCGAACCGCTCTAACTTTTTTATTTGAATTTCTTCTATGTATTTTTAGAAATATGAAAATTGTAGTTTTGTTAGAAACATCAAACTTCTTCGTTATTTTTAATTGAACTTATTGGTTTTATTCTTTAGTAACCAAAAATAATTCGACTTTTTAATTAAATATCAAACTTCTTCATGTTTTTAAATTGAACTTCTTGGTTTTATTCTTCAGTAACGAGAAAAACTGAGTTTTTAATGTACATTGAATTACTTTGTTCCTTAAAATTGAACTTCTTGGTTTAATCTTTAGTATTGGGGAAAATCCTAATTATTTAAAAAACGGGGAAAATATTACTTATAACTTTTTTTTGTTGTACCCTTATGTTAATTTGAACTTATTAGTTATTCTTTAGAACAAGAATCTGAGTTTTTTTATAAACTTTGAACTTCTCTGTTATTTTAATTTGAACTTCTTAGTTTTATTCTTTAGTAAAGAGGAAATTTGAGTTTTTTGAACTTCTTTGTTTAAAATTTTGAACTTCTTAGTTTTAATTTTTAATAATGTGAAAAATCCGAATTTTTTATAGACATCGAACTTTACCATTTTGTAAATTTGAACTTCTTAGTTTTATTGGTTAGTAAGGGGGGAAATTCTTTTTTTATATGAACAATGATACCGCGCCGTTTTGTTATTTTGAACTTATAGTTTTTATAAAATGGGGAAAATCAGTTTTTATACAATCTTTTGAAATACTCCACGTTTTAATTTGAACTTCTCTTTTTTTTACAAACGCGGAAAATCCGTCATAAAGATTTTTGAACTACTTTTTCTTGAACTTCTTGCTCAAAATTTTTGAACTTCCAAATTTGTCTTTTAGATATTAAAAACTTCATTTTTTTTAACATTCATCTGCTTCGGTTTTAAGTTTTAACTTCTTATAGATTTTTGTTGTGACATTTTTATGCATTTTTTGCTTTCTGGTGAAATGGCCTAGGTGGTCCCTATTTTCATTTGATCATTTTTCTTCTGTACATGGTACACGTGAACTTTGAAATTTCTTAAACATGAACTTTGCGTGCTATTAAATTTTTCATGAAACTCCATAGTTTTTATTCTTTGAATTGCATGATTTTTTTGTTTACATTTTATGGGTTTGAACTTCGATGTTCATTACACTTGAACTTTCGTAATCACATATTTTTTACACTCATTTTTCCCTTGAATGAAACATGTGCAAAAACAATAGGAAAATTTGGGTCAATTCTCATAAGCAGTAGGACAAACATTTAGAGGGCACCCATAATAGTTTTTTTGTTCTATTCAGTGTAATGCGCACAAGCACATGCACAGGCATCCACACAAAAATTTGGCTCACCTAAAATGAAAAAGATTTCAGTGTCACAGGACGACCATATTAGCATCACGAATTAGAGAACATGTACTTTTCAATACATCTTTTTTTAGAAATCCACCTTTTTTGTATATGCGAACTTCAATTTCTTTTAATATATGATCCTCATTGTGAATTTACATTTTATTTCTGCACACGATTTTCATACACAACATTTTTATCGTGGTACATATTTTGAACTTCTTCATTTCTTATATTTGAACTTCTCCCTCTTTCTCCTATATACACAAAAGGAACATAAAACCAGCCATTGTTTGACAAAAACACATAGAACGCGAACATGCACACACACAGTTCTTGTAGGTATAACATCAAACGGGTAGATGACATCAACTCATACACAAGAACAAACAAAATCGAAGATCTCTATAATGGTCACACATAAAGAGAGAGGACGAGATCTGTCGCGCATTTTTTAGGAGATTTGCTGCAAGATTTTTGTTGTTTGCTCATAGCAAATCAGAGCGGGTCACACACAAAATGAACAAAATAAACAGAACAATCAGGGAGGATTGTACTGATTGTAGCATCTGCACAAAAAAGAATCCTTGAGCTTCTGGTGGAGAAGGGAGAGAACGACGATGATAAGGCCACACAGGCCAAGAACAGAGGAACCAGGGGGAGGGGGAGAGGTGCTTTTCGAGAGCCAGACAGCAGGGAAAAAGCACGGGTCGTGGGGGCGCATCACCGGTGGCAGGTGTCTGTGGAGGGAAGAAGGTCGTTGTGGCAGTTGGAGGAAGGTCGAGGAGGCAGGTGGAGCAAGTTCGCGCGGGGGCAGGTTCCCGACGACGGGAGGTGGGTTGGTGACGATTCGGCAGCGCGATCCAAATCATGGGACGGTGGAGGCAACCCGATCTGGGGCCGGGGATGGTGGTGGCGCGATCTGCGACGAAGGACGGTAGTGGCGCCAATTGGGGCGGTGGCGCGTTCCCGATGGGGGGCGGCGCCAGTTGGGGGTGGTGCTGGTGGCACCGGTTGGGGGCGGTGGCATGTTCCCTATGTGATGAGGACATCAATACCATTGTTACACCCACAGCCCATGCTGCTATACATACTGGACCAATTACTAGAGCTCGCTCATGCCAATTAAATTATCAAGTACTTTCATTTCTTGGTAATGATTCTAATGTTCATGAGAATATGATGTTGCCTAAATTGGATACATTTGTTTTGCTTACAAATGAAGGTCCTGGCATGGATAAGAGGGATGAACACTGGAGCAAGACCAAGCATGGAGATGATGGCATGCGCAAGGGGATCAAGAACGGAGTTACAAGTGATGATTTCAGGACTTTGAAGCCACCATAAGGGGTGCATGAAGCCTTGGACGAAATATACAAGATGCCACTTCATAAATTTCGTCCAGAGGCTATTCTAGGTGTTGCATCACCTTATTATTGGGCCAGACCCATGAATTTTCGAAATACTTAAGTATAGGCTATTTTTAGAGTCCGTATGTGTGGGGATACAAGAGATAGGGTTGGTTTCGGACGCCTCCTCCAAGGGCCACGAAATTCCCCCCTCTTCCTCCATATATACAGCCCTAGGGCATCGTTTAGACTTTGGGTTTGTTTAGATTAAAGTTTGCCATAGCTGCAACTTCGCGTACTTCGTTTGTGTTCAACAACCAGATCAAGGCGTCACAGAACCCCACCTTGATCAATAAAGCTTTCCTCTTATATTCGCAATATCCAGATTGCAATCTTAGTTTCTTGCTTGTTCTTCGTTTGCTCGCAGGAAACAGACCCTCATGGTCAGGTTGATTGTGCTCCGGCGTGGTCAATAACCCTTGGACGTTGGTTTAGCGATTGCTAAGGTGCGACGACTCGCACGTTCATAGTCGGATTGTCAACGTCGACTCCCACCGAAAACGATAGCCACCATCTCATCGAAACATCGGGACACCTTCGCCTTTATCAAGTGGTATCATATTTTCAGGTTGCTCGGTGAGTTTTTACAGTTTTTCGTGGTTTAGATCGAGTGTTGTTCATACCTACAGTCCACGAAAAAGCCAGAAAAATAGGGTTAGTTCATCATATCCGAACCAGTCTGAGCCTTTGCATAGTCTTTTCAGTATTTTGCTTTGTTGAATTTGCGGTTGCATCGTCGTGTCTAGTTGCTGGTCTTAGAGTCTAGTCTTTTAGAGTTTCGAGTTCTGGTCTTAAGTTGTCACGCCACCGCCGCACCATCATCATCGCCCCTGCCATCTACCACCACCACTTATCCGCCACCGATCCGTCTCCATATACCATCACCAATCTGTATCCATATACCACCACCAATACGTATCCATATACCACCACCAATCCATATCCATATACCACCACCGCTGCCATATCCTACCACCATATATCCACCACCAATCCGAGTTCCTTTCATATTAGGTTTGTTTTCGAGATCTGTCTACTTTCCGATTCGTGTTTCCTTGCCTGAGTAGGTTTCGAAAAAAAAGTCTGGAGACCCCCGGGCAGTTTTTAGGCCAAAATTTTCGCAGGCAAAAATATTTTTTCCCTATCCTATTTTTAGGCTTTTCTGAGTCCGCCACGTGCCATCATAGTGATTTTTTGTCGCACTTTTTCGTCGTTGCTGCCCTGATTTCTGAAAAAAGCCCAAAAAAAAATTTGTGCCCATCCTGTCAGTTTGACGAGGGAAGAATTTTGAGACACTCACCATTATAGTGATTTTTCACAAAAAAAGAGGAGCGCCAAAAAAACAGAGCAATTTTTTTCCAGAGTGTGCTTTTCCCTTGTTTACGTGCATCGTCATGATTTTGTTAGTGTTCTAGGCTCGTGTCTCTAGCATGGTCTAGCCTAGGACCAGCACTGTACCGTCTTGAGCGTTTATTCAACTTTGCGTCTCTGAATTGATTATTGCTGACCCTTTTTGCTACCATATTATAAGCCTTCCCAGCTCCACATACATCTACGTCGTGCGTTTGACTCTCCCTGGTAATCGCTCTGTCCAAGCTTTGAGAGTTTTGACTATGATGGTTGCCGATCACCACCTGCTGCTAGGTAAGAACTGGTAAGAATTTGAGATTTGCTTGACGGATTTGTGACACCCACCACCACCTCTTGTTAGTAGTCTGTAGGATCATATTCTTGTGTGTTTCTATTGCTGCTAACCATGGCAGGATCACAAGCTGACGAGACTGACTGGGAGAACATGACAGATAAGGAGTTGCATGATAAATTTCAGCAAATGATGAGTGGACAGGTGCAAGATGTGTTAAACAGATTTGAAGAGGCCATGGAGAAAATAGACGGCATGGAGAAGACGTTCGAAACAAAGCTCGATAACTAGTTTAATGAATTGCTCGCGCGTCTTCCACCACCACCACCGGCTGCACCTAACGCACCTCTACAACAACAACAACAACAACAACAACAACAACAACAAAGTCGCCTTCCAAATCAAGTGGGACGAGCACATCGCGTTCCCATTGACCCTGGGAAAATTCTGGTGCCGCTGTTGATGCTTCAGTAGCTCCTGCTGCTACTGCAGAGGTGGAGGACCATTACGAGGATGAGGTTGATCAAAATCAAAACTACGTGCAACCACCGGCACCACCACCACCAGGTCGTCCTCAGGTATATCATCGCAACGGTAGGGCTGCACCACCACCTGAGGTACGAGATCATGACTATCTTCCTAAACTAAAATTGAATATTCCACCATTTGAGGATAGATATGTTCCTGATATATATATCTTACTTGGGACTTAGAAACTGAACAACGATTTATATGTTTACAATATCCTAAGGAGAGCCGTGTTCCTACTGCTGTTTGTGCTTTCACTAGCTTTGCATGTGTTTGGTGGTCTGAACATTGTAGATTATACCTTATTCCAGCTACTTGGGCTGCTTTGAAAACTGCTATACGTACTCGTTGGGTTCCACCATATTATCAACGTGAATTACTTCAAAAATTGCAGCATTTAAGACAAGGAAAAAATTCTGTAGAAGAATATTATCAGGAATTACAAACTGGCATGATTAGATGTGGTATTGTTGAGGAGAATGAAGCTATGCTTGCATGTTTTATGGGTGGATTAAATAGAGAGATTCAGACCATTCTAGACTATAAGGAGTATAATAATATCACTCGTTTATTCCATCTTGCTTGTAAAGCTGAACGTGAAGTGCAGGATCGACAAGCATTGGCGCGAACTAACTTTTATGCAGGTCGATCTACATCATGAACACCACATGTATCCTCTACTTCCACTACACCAGCACCTCCATCAGGTGCCACCTCCAGCCGTGATACAAGAAAGCAGGCACAACCACCACTATCTGCCAAAAGCACAGCTGCCGGGCCTACACAGAGCTCTTCTTCTTCCATGGCATCAACAGGGCACACAAGTGATATTATTTGTCGTCGTTGGAAGGGAAGAGGACATTTTGCGAGAGAATGCAAATCTCAGCATGTGATGATTTCTACTGAGGATGGTGGGTATGAGTCCGCTAGTGACTATGATGAGGAGACTTTGGCTCTTATTACACATGAAGAACACGGTGGAGATGATTCTGATCATGAGACGCAATACATGGCTGCTGAAGATGCTGACAGGTATGAATGTTTAGTTGCTCAACGTGTTTTGAGTGTGCAGGTTACACAAGCTGAGCAAAATCAGAGGCATAATTTGTTCCATACAAAGGGAGTTGTGAAGGAACATTCTATTCGCGTCATCATAGATGGAGGGAGCTGCAACAACTTGGCTAGCATGGAGATGGTGGAGAAGCTTTCTCTCACCACAAGACCGCATCCACATCCTTACGACATCCAATGGTTCAACAACAGCGGCAAGGTTAAGGTAACACGTACTGTTCGTGTGCATTTTAGTATCTCTACATATGCTGATTATGTTGATTGTGATGTGGTACCTATGCAAGCATGTTCCTTATTACTTGATAGACCATGGCAATTTGATAAAAGTTATGTACACCATGGTAGAAACAATCAGTATACTCTTGTTCATAAGGACAAAAATATTACTTTGCTTCCTATGACTCGTGATTCCATTTTGAAAGATGATGTTAATAGAGCTAATAAAGCAAAACCGGAGAAAAATAAGAGCGAAAATCAGATTGTGGCAGAAGAATTTGAGCAACAAATGGAACCTAATAATAAACCATCTAGTGTTGCTTCTGAAATTAAATTGAAAAGTGCATGTTTACTTGCCACAAAATTTGATATTGATGAGCTAGATTTCATCAAATATGTTTCCTATGCTTTTGTGTGCAAAGACGCATTATTTCCATTCGAGGATGTGCCTTCCTCTTTGCCTCTCGCTGTTACTAAAATTTTGCAGGAGTTCGCTGACTTCTTTCCGCAAGACGTGCCACCGGGATTACCACCTAGTCGAGGGATTGATAGAGGCGGAGGTGTCCCGTCTTTCGATGAGATGATGGATTTCGCTTTGGTGGAAGTCGACTTTGACGATCCGACTACGAACGTGCGAGGACGTCGCGCCTTAGCAATTGCTAAACCAACTCCGAGAGGTTATTGACCACGCCGGAGCACGATCAACCTGACCACGAGGGTCTGTTTCCTGCGAGCAAACGAAGAACAAGCAAGAAACTGAGATTGCAATCTGGATATTGCGAATATAAGATGAAAGCTTTATTGATCAAGGTGGGGTTCTGTGACGCCTTTGTCTGGTCGTTGAACACAAACGAAGTACGCGAAGTTGCAGCTATGGCGAACTTTTATTCTAAACAAAACCCCAAAGTCTAAACGATGCCCTAAGGGCTGTATATATGGAGAAAGAGGGGGGAATTTCGTGACCCTTGGTGGAGGGGTCCGAAATCAACCTTATCTCTTGTTTCCCCACACATACGGACTCTAAAAATAGCCTATACTTATGTATTTCGAAATTACATGGGCCTGGCCCAATAATAAGGTGACGCAGCACCTCAAATAGCCTCGGGACGAAATTGATGAAGTGGCATCTTGTATATTTCGTCCAAGGCTTCATGCACCCATTATGGTGGCTTCAAAGTCCTGAAATCATCACTTGTAACTCCGTTCTTGTTCCCCTTGCGCATGCCATCATCTCCATGCTTGTTCTTGCTCCAATGTTCATCCTTCTCCAAGCTAGGCCCTTCATTTGTAAGCAAAACAAATGTATCCAATTTAGGCAACATCATATTCTCATGAACATTAGAATCATTACCAAGAAACG
Organism: Triticum aestivum; assembly: GCF_018294505.1. Classification (NCBI taxonomy): domain Eukaryota; kingdom Viridiplantae; phylum Streptophyta; class Magnoliopsida; order Poales; family Poaceae; genus Triticum; species Triticum aestivum. The sequence goes on along the minus strand of NC_057800.1, from coordinate 331,307,333 downwards.
AAAGTACCTGGTAATTTAGTTGGCGTGCACGAGCTCTAGTAATTGGTCCAGTATGTATAGCAGCAGGGGCTGTGGGTGTAACAATTGTATTGATGTCCTCATCATCCTCCCCTTCTTGAAATGAAGTCGTCCTCGACGGAAGTTCATCTTCCTCACCCAAATAAGGCTTCAAATCCGCAATGTTAAAAGTGGGACTAACCCCAAAATCTGCAGGCAGCTCAAGTTTATATGCATTATCATTTATTTTCTCTAACACCTTAAAGGGACCATCAGCACGTGGCATTAGCTTTGATTTGCGCAAATCAGGAAATCTATCCTTACGCAAATGTAACCAAACAAGATCTCCAGGTGCAAACACAACATGTTTTCTACCCTTATCTCCAGCAAGTTTATATTTAGCATTCATACGCTCAATGTTTTCCTTAGTTAACTCATGCATTTTTAAAATCAATAGCTTCAATCTTGGCTTTATCAACTTCAATTCCCTGTGGAGTAACAACATAGCCAAGAAAAGATACTCGGTCGGTGCAAAAGGTGCACTTCCCAAGGTTACCAAACAAACGTGCATCACGTAGAGCAATAAAAACAGCACGTAAATGTTCCAAATGTTCTTCCAAAGATCTGCTATAAATCAATATGTCATCAAAGTAAACTACCACAAATCGTCCAATGAAAGCACGTAAAACTTCGTTCATTAATCTCATGAAAGTACTAGGTGCATTAGTTAACCCAAAAGGCATGACTAACCACTCATATAATCCAAACATAGTTTTGAATGCTGTTTTCCATTCATCTCCCAATTTCATACGAATTTGATGGTATCCACTACGCAAATCAACTTTGGAGAATATTGTAGAGCCACTCAATTCATCAAGCATATCATCTAGCCTAGGAATAGGATGACGATAACGAATAGTAATATTATTAATGCCTCTACAATCAACACACATACGTGATGTACCATCCTTTTTCGGCACTAGAATAATAGGAACAGCACAAGGACTAAGGGATTCGCGTATATAACCTTTGTCGAGAAGCTCTTGTACTTGACGCATAATCTCCTTCGTCTCCTCTGGATTGGTACGGTATGGTGCACGGTTTGGCAGTGAAGCACCGGGAATTAAGTCAATCTGATGCTCAATCCCTCGAATAGGCGGTAATCCCGGTGGAACGTCTTGTGGAAAAACGTCAGCGAACTCCTGCAAAATGTTAGTGACAGCAGGAGGCAAAGAGGAAGGCACGTCCTCGAATGAAAATAATGCCTCTTTGCACACAAAAGCATAGCAAACAGATTTGCTGAAATCTAGCTCATCAATATCAGATTTGGTGGCAAATAAACATGCACTTTTCAATTTAATTTCAGAAGCAACACTAGATGGTTTATTATTAGGCTTCATTTGTTGCTCAAATTCTTTTGCCACAATCTGATTTTCACTCTTATTCTTCTCCTGTTTTGCTTTATTAGCTCTATTAATATCATCTTTCAAAATGGAATCAGGAGTCATAGGAAGCAAAGTAATATTTTTATCCTTATGAACAAGAGTATAGTGATTGTTTCTACCATGGTGTACAGAATTTTAATCAAATTGCCATGGTCTACCAAGTAATAAGGAACATGCTTGCATAGGTACCACATCACAATCAACATAATCAGCATATGTAGAGATACTAAAATGCACACGAACAGTACGTGTTACCTTAACCTTGCCGCTGTTGTTGAACCATTGGATGTAGTAAGGATGTGGATGTGGCCTTGTGGTGAGAGAAAGCTTCTCCACCATCTCCATGCTAGCCAAGTTGTTGCAGCTCCCTCCATCTATTATGACGCGCACAGAACGTTCCTTCACAACTCCCTTGGTATGGAACAAATTGTGCCTCTGATTTTGCTCAGCTTGTGTGACCTGCACACTCAAAACACGTTGAGCAACTAAACATTCATACCTGTCAGCGTCTTCAGGAGCCATGTATTCCATCTCATGATCAGAATCATCTCCACCATGTTCTTCACGTGTAATAAGAGCCAATGTCTCCTCATCATAGTCACTAGCGGACTCATATCCACCATCCGCGGTAGCAATCATCACACGCGGAGATTTGCATTCCCTCGCATAATGACCTCCTCCCTTACAACGACGACAAATAATATCACTTGTGTGCCCTGTTGATGCCATGGAAGAAGAAGAACGCTGTGCAGGCCCCGCAGGTGCGCTCTTGGCAGATAATGGTGGTTGTGCCTGTTTTCTTGTATCACGGCTGGAGGTGGCACCGGATGGAGGTGCTGGTGCAGTTGAAGTAGAAGATGCACGTGGTGTCCATGATGAAGGTCGGCCTGCAGAAAAGTTAGTTCGCCCCAATGCTTGTCGATCCTGCACTTCACGTTCAGCTTTACAAGCAAGATGGAATAAACGAGTGATATTAGTATACTCCTTATAGTCTAGAATGGTCTGAATCTCTCTATTTAATCCACCCAGAAAACGTGCAAGCATAGCTTCATTCTCCTCAACAATACCACATCTAATCATGCCAGTTTGTAATTCCTGATAATATTCTGATAGAGGCAAAGGTGTCCCGTCTTTCGATGAGATGATGGATATCGCTTTGGTGGAAGTCGGCTTTGACGATCCGACTACGAACGTGCGAGGACGTCGCGCCTTAGCAATCGCTAAACCAACTCCGAGAGGTTATTGACCACGCCGGAGCACGATCAACCTGACCACGAGGGTCTGTTTCCTGCGAGCAAACGAAGAACAAGCAAGAAACTGAGATTGCAATCTGGATATTGCGAATATAAGATGAAAGCTTTATTGATCAAGGTGGGGTTCTGTGACGCCTTTGTCTGGTCGTTGAACACAAACGAAGTACGCGAAGTTGCAGCTATGGCGAACTTTTAATCTAAACAAAACCCAAAGTCTAAACGATGCCCTAAGGGCTGTATATATGGAGGAAGAGGGGGGAATTTCGTGGCCCTTGGTGGAGGGGTCCGAAATCAACCCTATCTCTTGTTTCCCCACACATACGGACTCTAAAAATAGCCTATACTTATGTATTTCGAAATTACATGGGCCTGGCCCAATAATAAGGTGACGCAGCACCTAAATTAGCCTCGGGACGAAATTTATGAAGTGGCATCTTGTATATTTCGTCCAAGGCTTCATGCACCCATTATGGTGGCTTCAAAGTCCTGAAATCATCACTGGTAACTCCGTTCTTGTTCCCCTTGCGCATGCCATCATCTCCATGCTTGTTCTTGCTCCAATGTTCATCCTTCTCCAAGCTAGGCCCTGGTAATTTAGTTGGCGTGCACGAGCTCTAGTAATTGGTCCAGTATGTATAGCAGCAGGGGCTGTGGGTGTAACAATTGTATTGATGTCCTCATCATCCTCCCCTTCTTGAAATGAAGTCGTCCTCGACGGAAGTTCATCTTCCTCACCCAAATAAGGCTTCAAATCTGCAATGTTAAAAGTGGGACTAACCCCAAAATCTGCAGGCAGCTCAAGTTTATATGCATTATCATTTATTTTCTCTAACACCTTAAAGGGACCATCAGCACGTGGCATTAACTTTGATTTGCGCAAATCAGGAAATCTATCCTTACGCAAATGTAACCAAACAAGATCTCCAGGTGTAAACACAACATGTTTTCTACCCTTATCTCCAGCAAGTTTATATTTAGCATTCATGCGCTCAATGTTTTCCTTAGTTAACTCATGCATTTTTAAAATCAATTCAGCACGTTGTTTAGCATCAAAATTAACCTTCTCCGAAGAAGGAAGAGGCAACAAATCAATAGGTGCATGAGGTAGGAAACCATACACAACTTCAAAAGGGCACATCTTAGTAGTAGAATGCAATGAACGATTATAAGCAAATTCAATATGAGGCAAGCATTCCTCCCACATTTTCTTATTATTCTTCAAAACAGCCCTAAGCATAGTAAACAACGTTCTATTGACTACTTCAGTTTGTCCATCAGTTTGGGGGTGACAAGTAGTACTAAAAAGCAGTTTAGTCCCCAACTTAGCCCATAAACATCTCCAAAAGTGGCTAAGAAATTTAGTATCACGATCTGAAACAATAGTATTTGGCACACCATGCAAGCGAATAATTTCACGAAAGAACAAATCAGCAACATTAACAGCATCATCGCTTTTATGACATGGTATAAAGTGTGCCATTTTCGAGAATCTATCCACGACAACAAATATGTTATCCCTCCCCTTCTTTGTTCGAGGTAAACCTAAAACAAAGTCCATAGATATATCCTCCCAAGGAACACTAGGTACAGGCAAAGGCATATATAAACCATGAGGATTGAGTCGTAACTTAGCTTTTTGACATGTAGTGCAGCGAGCAATAAAACGCTCAACATCCCGTCTCATCTTTGGCCAAAAGAAATGTGTAGCAAGTACGTCCTCCGTCTTCTTCACGCCAAAGTGTCCCATTAATCCTCCTCCATGCGCCTCCTGCAACAACAAAACACGAACGGAGCTAGCTGGAATGCATAGCTTGTTAGCACGAAATACAAATCCATCGTTAACAAGAAACTTGTTCCACATTCTTCCTTCTTTACAATTCTGCATTACATCTTTAAAATCAGCATCATGCACATATTGATCTTTGATGGTTTCCAAACCAAATATTTTGAAGTCAAGTTGTGAAAGCATAGTATAGCGGCGAGACAATGCATCAGCAATAACATTTTCTTTTCCCTTCTTGTGTTTAATGACATAAGGAAAAGTCTCAATGAATTCAACCCATTTAGCTTGTCTATGGTTCAGTTTAGCTTGACTTTTAATATGTTTCAAAGATTCATGATCAGAATGTATAACAAATTCTTTGGGCCATAAATAATGTTGCCATGTTTCTAAAGTCCGAACAAGAGCATATAATTCTTTATCATAAGTAGAATAATTCAGACTAGGCCCACTCAATTTTTCAGAAAAGTATGCAACAGGTTTGCCATCTTGTAATAACACACCGCCTAATCCAATTCCACTAGCATCACATTCAAGCTCAAAAGTCTTATTAAAATCAGGAAGTTGGAGTAAAGGAGCATGTGTCAACTTATCTTTCAATACCGTGAAGGCTTCTTCTTGTGTGGTACCCCAAAGAAAAGGCACATCTTTCTTTGTAAGCTCATTGAGAGGTGCAGCAATGGTGCTGAAATCTCTCACAAAACGCCTATAGAAACCAGCGAGGCCAAGGAAACTCCTCACTTATGTGACCGTTCTGGGCCGCGACCAACTCTCAATAGCTTCAATCTTGGCTTTATCAACTTCAATTCCCTGTGGAGTAACAACATAGCCAAGAAAAGATACTCGGTCGGTGCAAAAGGTGCACTTCCCAAGGTTACCAAACAAACGTGCATCACGTAGAGCAATAAAAACAGCACGTAAATGTTCCAAATGTTCTTCCAAAGATCTGCTATAAATCAATATGTCATCAAAGTAAACTACCACAAATCGTCCAATGAAAGCACGTAAAACTTCGTTCATTAATCTCATGAAAGTACTAGGTGCATTAGTTAACCCAAAAGGCATGACTAACCACTCATATAATCCAAACTTAGTTTTAAATGCTGTTTTCCATTCATCTCCCAATTTCATACGAATTTGATGGTAGCCACTATGCAAATCAACTTTGGAGAATATTGTAGAGCCACTCAATTCATCAAGCATATCATCTAGCCTAGGAATAGGATGACGATAACGAATAGTAATATTATTAATGCCTGTACAATCAACACACATACGTGATGTACCATCCTTTTTCGGCACTAGAATAATAGGAACAGCACAAGGACTAAGGGATTCACGTATATAACCTTTGTCGAGAAGCTCTTGTACTTGACGCATAATCTCCTTCGTCTCCTCTGGATTGGTACGGTATGGTGCACGGTTTGGCAGTGAAGCACCGGGAATTAAGTCAATCTGATGCTCAATCCCTCGAATAGGCGGTAATCCCGGTGGCACGTCTTGTGGAAAGACGTCAGCGAACTCCTGCAAAATGTTAGTGACAGCAGGAGGCAAAGAGGAAGGCACGTCCTCGAATGAAAATAATGCCTCTTTGCACACAAAAGCATAGCAAACAGATTTGCTGAAATCTAGCTCATCAATATCAGATTTGGTGGCAAATAAACATGCACTTTTCAATTTAATTTCAGAAGCAACACTAGATGGTTTATTATTAGTCTTCATTTGTTGCTCAAATTCTTTTGCCACAATCTGATTTTCACTCTTATTCGTCTCCTGTTTTGCTTTATTAGCTCTATTAATATCATCTTTCAAAATGGAATCAGGAGTCATAGGAAGCAAAGTAATATTTTTATCCTTATGAACAAGAGTATAGTGATTGTTTCTACCATGGTGTACAGAATTTTTATCAAATTGCCATGGTCTACCAAGTAATAAGGAACATGCTTGCATAGGTACCACATCACAATCAACATAATCAGCATATGTAGAGATACTAAAATTGATAGAGGCAAAGGTGTCCCGTCTTTCGATGAGATGGTGGATTTCGCTTTGGTGGAAGTCGGCTTTGACGATCCGACTACGAACGTGCGAGGACGTCGCGCCTTAGCAATCGCTAAACCAACTCCGAGAGGTTATTGACCACGCCGGAGCACGATCAACCTGACCACGAAGGTCTGTTTCCTGCGAGCAAACGAAGAACAAGCAAGAAACTAAGATTGCAATCTGGATATTGCGAATATAAGATGAAAGCTTTATTGATCAAGGTGGGGTTCTGTGACGCCTTGGTCTGGTCGTTGAACACAAACGAAGTACGCGAAGTTGCAGCTATGGCGAACTTTTAATCTAAACAAAACCCAAAGTCTAAACGATGCCCTAAGGGCTGTATATATGGAGGAAGAGGGGGGAATTTCGTGGCCCTTGGTGGAGGGGTCCGAAATCAACCCTATCTCTTGTTTCCCCACACATACGGACTCTAAAAATAGCCTATACTTATGTATTTCGAAATTACATGTGCCTGGCCCAATAATAAGGTGATGCAGCACCTAAAATAGCCTCGGGACGAAATTTATGAAGTGGCATCTTGTATATTTCGTCCAAAGCTTCATGCATCCATTATGGTGGCTTCAAAGTCCTGAAATCATCACTTGTAACTCCGTTCTTGTTCCCCTTGCGCATGCCATCATCTCCATGCTTGTTCTTGCTCCAATGTTCATCCTTCTCCAAGCTAGGCCCTTCATTTGTAAGCAAAACAAATGTATCCAATTTAGGCAGCATCATATTCTCATGAACATTAGAATCATTACCAAGAAACGGAAGTACCTGGTAATTTAGTTGGCGTGCACGAGCTCTAGTAATTGGTCCAGTATGTATAGCAGCAGGGGCTGTGGGTGTAACAATTGTATTGATGTCCTCATCAAGTAAACTACCACAAATCGTCCAATGAAAGCACGTAAAACTTCGTTCATTAATCTCATGAAAGTACTAGGTGCATTAGTTAACCCAAAAGGCATGACTAACCACTCATATAATCCAAACTTAGTTTTAAATGCTGTTTTCCATTCATCTCCCAATTTCATACGAATTTGATGGTAGCCACTACGCAAATCAACTTTGGAGAATATTGTAGAGCCACTCAATTCATCAAGCATATCATCTAGCCTAGGAATAGGATGACGATAACGAATAGTAATATTATTAATGCCTCTACAATCAACACACATACGTGATGTACCATCCTTTTTCGGCACTAGAATAATAGGAACGGCACAAGGACTAAGGGATTCGCGTATATAACCTTTGTCGAGAAGCTCTTGTACTTGACGCATAATCTCCTTCGTCTCCTCTGGATTAGTACGGTATGGTGCACGGTTTGGCAGTGAAGCACCGGGAATTAAGTCAATCTGATGCTCAATCCCTCGAATAGGCGGTAATCCCGGTGGCACGTCTTGTGGAAAAACGTCAGCGAACTCCTCCAAAATGTTAGTGACAGCAGGAGGCAAAGAGGAAGGCACGTCCTCGAATGAAAATAATGCCTCTTTGCACACAAAAGCATAGCAAACAGATTTGCTGAAATCTAGCTCATCAATATCAGATTTGGTGGCAAATAAACATGCACTTTTCAATTTAATTTCAGAAGCAACACTAGATGGTTTATTATTAGGCTTCATTTGTTGCTCAAATTCTTTTGCCACAATCTGATTTTCACTCTTATTCTTCTCCTGTTGTGCTTTATTAGCTCTATTAATATCATCTTTCAAAATGGAATCAGGAGTCATAGGAAGCAAAGTAATATTTTTATCCTTATGAACAAGAGTATAGTGATTGTTTCTACCATGGTGTACAGAATTTTTATCAAATTGCCATGGTCTACCAAGTAATAAGGAACATGCTTGCATAGGTACCACATCACAATCAACATAATCAGCACATGTAGAGATACTAAAATGCACACGAACAGTACGTGTTACCTTAACCTTGCCGCTGTTGTTGAACCATTGGATGTAGTAAGGATGTGGATGTGGTCTTGTGGTGAGAGAAAGCTTCTCCACCATCTCCATGCTAGCCAAGTTGTTGCAGCTCCCTCCGTCTATGATGACGCGCACAGAACGTTCCTTCACAACTCCCTTGGTATGGAACAAATTGTGCCTCTGATTTTGCTCAGCTTGTGTGACCTGCACACTCAAAACACGTTGAGCAACTAAACATTCATACCTGTCAGCGTCTTCAGGAGCCATGTATTGCGTCTCATGATCAGAATCATCTCCACCATGTTCTTCACGTGTAATAAGAGCCAAAGTCTCCTCATCATAGTCACTAGCGGACTCATATCCACCATCCGCGGTAGCAATCATCACACGCGGAGATTTGCATTATCTCGCATAATGGCCTCCTCCCTTACAACGACGACAAATAATATCACTTGTGTGCCCTGTTGATGCCATGGAAGAAGAAGAACGCTGTGCAGGCCCCGCAGGTGCGCTCTTGGCAGATAATGGTGGTTGTGCCTGTTTTCTTGTATCACGGCTGGAGGTGGCACCGGATGGAGGTGCTGGTGCAGTTGAAGTAGAAGATGCACGTGGTGTCCATGATGAAGGTCGGCCTGCAGAAAAGTTAGTTCGCCCCAATGCTTGTCGATCCTGCACTTCACGTTCAGCTTTACAAGCAAGATGGAATAAACGAGTGATATTAGTATACTCCTTATAGTCTAGAATGGTCTGAATCTCTCTATTTAATCCACCCAGAAAACGTGCAAGCATAGCTTCATTCTCCTCAACAATACCACATCTAATCATGCCAGTTTGTAATTCCTGATAATATTCTTCTACAGAATTTTTCCCTTGGCTTAAACGCTGCAATTTTTGAAGCAATTCACGTTGATAATATGGTGGAACCCAACGCGTACGCATAGCAGTTTTCAAAGCAGCCCAAGTAGTTGGAATAGGATACAATCTACAATGTTCAGACCACCATACACATGCAAAACTAGTGAAAGCACAAACAGCAGCAGCAACTCGTCTCTCCTCAGGATATTGTAAACATGTAAATCGTTGTTCAGTTTCTAACTCCCAAGTAAGATATATATCAGGAACATATCTACCCTCAAATGGTGGAATATTCAATTTCAGTTTAGGAATATGGACATCATCTCGTACCTGAGGTGGTGGTGCAGGCCTACCATTATGAATATATACCTGAGGTCGACCTGCTGGTGGTGGTGCTTGTGGCTGCTCGTAGATCTGATTTTGATCAACCTCATCCTCATAATCGCCCGCATACTCATCATCCTCCTGGGTACCAGCAGGAGCAGTAGCAGGAGCCAAAGAAGCACCAACAGCAGTAACAGCGGCACCAGAATTTTGTCCTGGCACAATAGGAACACGCTGTGCTCGTCCATGCTGATTCAGAAGGGGGCGTAGTAGTTGTTGTTGCAGAGGTGCGACAGGTGCAGCCGGTGGTGGAAGACGCGCAAGCAGTTCATTAAATCTGTTATCGAGCTTTGTTTCGAACGTCTTCTCAAGGCCAGTGATCTTCTCCATGGCCTCTTCAAAATTGTTCAGCACATCTTGTACCTGTTCAGTCATCATTTGCTGAAACTTATCATGAAGCTCCTTGTTCGATAAGTTCTCCCAGTCAATCTCGTCGGCTTGTGATCCTGGCATGGTTAGCAGCAATAGAAACACACAAGAATATGATCCTACAGACTACTAAGAAGTGGTGGTGGTGTATCACAAATCCGTCAAGCAAATCTCAAATTCTTACCAGTTCTTACCCAGCAGCAGGCGGTGATCGGCAACCGTTGTAGTCAAAAACTCTCAAAGCTTGGATAGAGCGATTACCAGGGAGAGTCAAACACACGACGTAGATGTATGTGGAGCTGGGAAGGCTTATAGTATGGTAGCAAAAAGGGTCAGCAATAATCAATTCAGAGATGCAAAGTTGAACAAACGCTCAACGACGGTACTGTGCTGGTCCTAGGCTAGACTGTGCTAGAGACGCGAGCCTAGAACACCAACAAAATCATGGCGCGGCACGTAAACAAGGGAAAAGCACACTCTAAATTTTTTTTTCGCTCTTTTTTTTTTGCGAAAATTCACTATAATGGCGAGTGTCTCAAAACTCTTCCTAGCTCAAACGGAGAGGATGGGCACGAAATTTTTTTGACCAATTTTTTTTTTCGACTGCCCGGACCCAAAAACTGGAAACGGGTCAAAAAAAACTTGCTATAATGGCACCTGTCTCAAAACACTCAGAAACACCTAAAAATAGGATAGCCAGAAATTTTTTCGAAAAATGCGTTTTCGAAAAATTTTGGGCCTAAACGGAGCGTGGCTACCCGACTCTCTTTTTTTTTCCGAAACCTACTCCGGCAAGGAAACACGAATCGGAAACTAGATGGATCTCGGAAACAAACCTAATAAGCAAGGAACTCGGATTGGTGGTAGATATATGGTGGTGGTATATGGCAGCGGTGGTGGTAGCGGTGGTAGTATATGGATATGGATCGGTGGTGGTATATGGACACGGATTGGTGGTGGTATATGGATACGGATTCGGAGTAGTGGTGGTAGATGGCAGGGGCGATGATGATGGTGCGGCGGCGGCGTGACAACTTATGACCAGAACTCGAAACTCTAAAAGACTAGACTCTAAGACCAGCAACTAGACCGACGATGCAACCGCAAATTCAACAAAGCAAAACCCTAAAAAGATTATGCAAAGGCTCAGATTGGTTCGGATATGATGAACTAACCCTAAAATTTTTTGTGGCTTTTTCGTGGACTGTAGGTATGAAGAACAGACTCGATCTAAACTACGAAAAACTGTAAAATCTCACCGAGCAACCTGGAAATCTGATACCACTTGATAGAGGCGGAGGTGTCCCGTCTTTCGATGAGATGATGGATTTCGCTTTGGTGGAAGTCGACTTTGACGATCCGACTACGAACGTGCGAGGACGTCGCGCCTTAGCAATCGCTAAACCAACTCCGAGAGGTTATTGACCACGCCGGAGCACGATCAACCTGACCACGAGGGTCTGTTTCCTGCGAGCAAACGAAGAACAAGCAAGAAACTGAGATTGCAATCTGGATATTGCGAATATAAGATGAAAGCTTTATTGATCAAGGTGGGGTTCTGTGACGCCTTTGTCTGGTCGTTGAACACAAACGAAGTACGCGAAGTTGCAGCTATGGCGAACTTTTAATCTAAACAAAACCCCAAAGTCTAAACGATGCCCTAAGGGCTGTATATATGGAGAAAGAGGGGGGAATTTCGTGACCCTTGGTGGAGGGGTCCGAAATCAACCCTATCTCTTGTTTCCCCACACATACGGACTCTAAAAATAGACTATACTTATGTATTTCGAAATTACATGGGCCTGGCCCAATAATAAGGTGACGCAGCACCTAAAATAGCCTCGGGACGAAATTTATGAAGTGGCATCTTGTATATTTCGTCCAAGGCTTCATGCACCCATTATGGTGGCTTCAAAGTCCTGAAATCATCACTTGTAACTCCGTTCTTGTTCCCCTTGCGCATGCCATCATCTCCATGCTTGTTCTTGCTCCAATGTTCATCCTTCTCCAAGCTAGGCCCTTCATTTGTAAGCAAAACAAATGTATCCAATTTAGGCAACATCATATTCTCATGAACATTAGAATCATTACCAAGAAACGAAAGTACCTGGTAATTTAGTTGGCGTGCACGAGCTCTAGTAATTGGTCCAGTATGTATAGCAGCAGGGGCTGTGGGTGTAACAATTGTATTGATGTCCTCATCAGGGATTGAGCATCAGATTGACTTAATTCCCGGTGCTTGGCTGCCCAATCGTGCACCATACCGTACCAATCCAGAGGAGACGAAGGAGTTTATGCGTCAAGTCCAGGAGCTGCTCGACAAAGGTTATATTTGTGAATCCCTTAGTCCTTGTGTTGTTCCTATTATTCTAGTGCCGAAAAAGGATGGTACATCACGCATATGTGTTGATTGTAGAGGCATTAATAATATTACTATTCATTATCGTCATCCTATTCCTAGGCTAGATGATATACTTGATGAATTGAGTGGCTCTACAATATTCTCCAAAGTTGATTTGCGTAGTGGATACCATCAAATTCGTATGAAATTGGGAGATGAATGGAAAACTGCATTTAAACTATGTTTGGTTTATATGAGTGGTTAGTCATGCCTTTTGGGTTAACTAATGCACCTAGTACTTTCATGAGGTTAATGAACGAAGTTTTACGTGCTTTCATTGGACGATTTGTGGTAGTCTATTTTGATGATATACTGATTTATAGTAAATCTTTGGAGGAACATTTGGAACATTTACATGCTGTTTTTATTGCTCTACGTGATGCATGTTTGTTTGGTAACCTTGGAAAGTGTACCTTTTGCACCGATCGAGTATCTTTTCTTGGCTATGTTGTTACTCCGTAGGGAATTGAAGTTGATAAAGCCAAGATTGAAGCTATTGAGAGTTGGTCGCGGCCCAGAACGGTCACATAAGTGAGGAGTTTCCTTGGCCTCGCTGGTTTCTATAGGCGTTTTGTGAGAGATTTCAGCACCATAGCTGCACCTCTCAACGACCTTACAAAGAAGGATGTGCCTTTTGTTTGGGGTACCGCACAGGAAGAAGCCTTCACAGTATTGAAAGATAAGTTGAGACATGCTCCTTTACTCCAACTTCCTGATTTTAATAAGACTTTTGAGCTTGAATGTGATCCTAGTGGAATTGGATTAGGAGGTTGATACAACCAGCTCTAGTTTTATTTGTACCAACAATTCTCAGAATCAAGTCGATGTTTTTGAGCGCCAAGAGAAGGCAGAAAAACTACAAGCTGTTAGACTAGCTAATGAGAAGAAGCAAAGTCACGTGGAGCATGTAGATGAAAAGGAAAAGAGTTCCAACCCAAACACGTTTCATCAAGGTATACAACAATTTGTGTGTTTTTCTTGGTTCGTACAGAACAAGGCCAGGTCCCACAAGCAGAGGAGATATATTTTGTTGAGACTAATGATGGAATCCTAGTCTGCTACTCACGTTCAAGACCACCAGAGCTGGATGTACACGTCCAAAGATTTCGATGGTGGAGGTTATGATAGGGGCAAAGGTGTCCCGTCTTTCGATGAGATGATGGATATCGCTTTGGTGGCAGTCGACTTTGACGATCTGACTACGAACGTGCGAGGACGTCGCGCCTTAGCAATCGCTAAACCAACTCTGAGAGGTTATTGACCACGCCGGAGCACGATCAACCTGACCACGAGGGTCTGTTTCCTGCAAGCAAACAAAGAACAAGCAAGAAACTGAGATTGCAATCTGGATATTGCGAATATAAGATGAAAGCTTTATTGATCAAGGTGGGGTTCTGTGACGCCTTTGTCTGGTCGTTGAACACAAACGAAGTACGCGAAGTTGCAGCTATGGCGAACTTTTAATCTAAACAAAACCCAAAGTCTAAACGATGCCCTAAGGGCTGTATATATGGAGGAAGAGGGGGGAATTTCGTGGCCCTTGGTGGAGGGGTCCGAAATCAACCCTATCTCTTGTTTCCCCACACATACGGACTCTAAAAATAGCCTATACTTATGTATTTCGAAATTACATGTGCCTGGCCCAATAATAAGGTGATGCAGCACCTAAAATAGCCTCGGGACGAAATTTATGAAGTGGCATCTTGTATATTTCGTCCAAAGCTTCATGCATCCATTATGGTGGCTTCAAAGTCCTGAAATCATCACTTGTAACTCCGTTCTTGTTCCCCTTGCGCATGCCATCATCTCCATGCTTGTTCTTGCTCCAATGTTCATCCTTCTCCAAGCTAGGCTCTTCATTTGTAAGCAAAACAAATGTATCCAATTTAGGCAGCATCATATTCTCATGAACATTAGAATCATTACCAAGAAACGAAAGTACCTGGTAATTTAGTTGGCGTGCACGAGCTCTAGTAATTGGTCCAGTATGTATAGCAGCAGGGGCTGTGGGTGTAACAATTGTATTGATATCCTCATCATCCTCCCCTTCTTGAAATGAAGTCGTCCTCGACGGAAGTTCATCTTCCTCACTCAAATAAGGCTTCAAATCTGCAATGTTAAAAGTGGGACTAACCCCAAAATCTGCAGGCAGCTCAAGTTTATATGCATTATCATTTATTTTCTCTAACACCTTAAAGGGACCATCAGCACGTGGCATTAACTTTGATTTGCGCAAATCAGGAAATCTATCCTTACGCAAATGTAACCAAACAAGATCTCCAGGTGCAAACACAACATGTTTCCTACCCTTATCTCCAGCAAGTTTATATTTAGCATTCATACGCTCAATGTTTTCCTTAGTTAACTCATGCATTTTTAAAATAAATTCAGCACATTGTTTAGCATCAAAATTAACCTTCTCCGAAGATGGAAGAGCCAACAAATCAATAGGTGCACGAGGTAGGAAACCATACACAACTTCAAAAGGGCACATCTTAGTAGTAGAATGCAATGAACGATTATAAGCAAATTCAATATGAGGCAAGCATTCCTCCCACATTTTCTTATTATTCTTCAAAACAGCCCTAAGGATAGTAGACAACGTTCTATTGACTACTTCAGTTTGTCCATCAGTTTGGGGGTGACAAGTAGTACTAAAAAGCAGTTTAGTCCCCAACTTAGCCCATAAACATCTCCAAAAGTGGCTAAGAAATTTAGTATCACGATCTGAAACAATAGTATTTGGCACACCATGCAAGCGAATAATTTCACGAAAGAACAAATCAGCAACACTAACAGCATCATCGCTTTTATGACATGGTATAAAGTGTGCCATTTTCGAGAATCTATCCACGACAACAAATATGATATCCCTCCCCTTCGTTGTTCGAGGTAAACCTAAAACAAAGTCCATAGATATATCCTCCCAAGGAACACTAGGTACAGGCAAAGGCATATATAAACCATGAGGATTGAGTCGTGACTTAGCTTTTTGACATGTAGCGCAGCGAGCAATAAAACGCTCAACATCCCGTCTCATCTTTGGCCAAAAGAAATGTGTAGCAAGTACGTCCTCCGTCTTCTTCACGCCAAAGTGTCCCATTAATCCTCCTCCATGCGCCTCCTGCAACAACAAAAGACGAACGGAGCTAGCTGGAATGCATAGCTTGTTAGCACGAAACACAAATCCATCGTTAACGACGAACTTGTTCCACATTCTTCCTTCTTTACAATTCTGCATTACATCTTTAAAATCAGCATCATGCACATATTGATCTTTGATGGTCTCCAAACCAAATATTTTGAAGTCAAGTTGTGAAAGCATAGTATAGCGGCGAGACAATGCATCAGCAATAACATTTTCTTTTCCCTTCTTGTGTTTAATGACATAAGGAAAAGTCTCAATGAATTCAACCCATTTAGCATGTCTACGATTCAGTTTAGCTTGACTTTTAATATGTTTCAAAGATTCATGATCAGAATGTATAACAAATTCTTTGGGCCATAAATAATGTTGCCATGTTTCTAAAGTCCGAACAAGAGCATATGATAGAGGCAAAGGTGTCCCGTCTTTCGATGAGATGATGGATATCGCTTTGGTGGCAGTCGACTTTGACGATCCGACTACGAACGTGCGAGGACGTCGCGCCTTAGCAATCGCTAAACCAACTCCGAGAGGTTATTGACCACGCCGGAGCACGATCAACCTGACCACGAGGGTCTGTTTCCTGCGAGCAAACGAAGAACAAGCAAGAAACTGAGATTGCAATCTGGATATTGCGAATATAAGATGAAAGCTTTATTGATCAAGGTGGGGTTCTGTGACGCCTTTGTCTGGTCGTTGAACACAAACGAAGTACGCGAAGTTGCAGCTATGGCGAACTTTTAATCTAAACAAAACCCAAAGTCTAAACGATGCCCTAAGGGCTGTATATATGGAGGAAGAGGGGGGAATTTCGTGGCCCTTGGTGGAGGGGTCCGAAATCAACCCTATCTCTTGTTTCCCCACACATACGGACTCTAAAAATAGCCTATACTTATGTATTTCGAAATTACCTGGGCCTGGCCCAATAATAAGGTGACGCAGCACCTAAAATAGCCTCGGGACGAAATTTATGAAGTGGCATCTTGTATATTTCGTCCAAGGCTTCATGCACCCATTATGGTGGCTTCAAAGTCCTGAAATCATCACTTGTAACTCCGTTCTTGTTTCCCTTGCGCATGCCATCATCTCCATGCTTGTTCTTGCTCCAATGTTCATCCTTCTCCAAGCTAGGCCCTTCATTTGTAAGCAAAACAAATGTATCCAATTTAGGCAGCATCATATTCTCATGAACATTAGAATCATTACCAAGAAACGAAAGTACCTGGTAATTTAGTTGGCGTGCACGAGCTCTAGTAATTGGTCCAGTATGTATAGCAGCAGGGGCTGTGGGTGTAACAATTGTATTGATGTCCTCATCATCCTCCCCTTCTTGAAATGAAGTCGTCCTCGACGGAAGTTCATCTTCGTCACCCAAATAAGGCTTCAAATCTGCAATGTTAAAAGTGGGACTAACCCCAAAATCCGAAGATGGAAGAGGCAACAAATCAATAGGTGCACGAGGTAGGAAACCATACACAACTTCAAAAGGGCACATCTTAGTAGTAGAATGCAATGAACGATTATAAGCAAATTCAATATGAGGCAAGCATTCCTCCCACATTTTCTTATTATTCTTCAAAACAGCCCTAAGCATAGTAGACAACGTTCTATTGACTACTTCAGTTTGTCCATCAGTTTGGGGGTGACAAGTAGTACTAAAAAGCAGTTTAGTCCCCAACTTAGCCCATAAACATCTCCAAAAGTGGCTAAGGAATTTAGTATCACGATCTGAAACAATAGTATTTGGCACACCATGCAAGCGAATAATTTCACGAAAGAACAAATCAGCAACATTAACAGCATCATCGCTTTTATGACATGGTATAAAGTGTGCCATTTTCGAGAATCTATCCACGACAACAAATATGCTATCCCTCCCCTTCTTTGTTCGAGGTAAACCTAAAACAAAGTCCATAGATATATCCTCCCAAGGAACACTAGGTACAGGCAAAGGCATATATAAACCATGAGGATTGAGTCGTGACTTAGCTTTTTGACATGTAGTGCAGCGAGCAATAAAACGCTCAACATCCCGTCTCATCTTTGGCCAAAAGAAATGTGTAGCAAGTACGTCCTCCGTCTTCTTCACGCCAAAGTATCCCATTAATCCTCCTCCATGCGCCTCCTGCAACAACAAAAGACGAACGGAGCTAGCTGGAATGCATAGCTTGTTAGCACGAAACACAAATCCATCGTTAACGACGAACTTGTTCCACATTCTTCCTTCTTTACAATTCTGCATTACATCTTTAAAATCAGCATCATGCACATATTGATCTTTGATGGTCTCCAAACCAAATATTTTGAAGTCAAGTTGTGAAAGCATAGTATAGCGGCGAGACAATGCATCAGCAATAACATTTTCTTTTCCCTTCTTGTGTTTAATGACATAAGGAAAAGTCTCAATGAATTCAACCCATTTAGCATGTCTACGATTCAGTTTAGCTTGACTTTTAATATGTTTCAAAGATTCATGATCAGAATGTATAACAAATTCTTTGGGCCATAAATAATGTTGCCATGTTCCTAAAGTCCGAACAAGAGCATATAATTCTTTATCATAAGTAGAATAATTCAGACTAGGCCCACTCAATTTTTCAGAAAAGTATGCAACAGGTTTGCCATCTTGTAATAACACACCGCCTAATCCAATTCCACTAGCATCACATTCAAGCTCAAAAGTCTTATTAAAATCAGGAAGTTGGAGTAAAGGAGCATGTGTCAACTTATCTTTCAATACCGAGAAGGCTTCTTCCTGTGCGGTACCCCAAAGAAAAGGCACATCTTTATTTGTAAGCTCATTGAGAGGTACAGCAATGGTGCTGAAATCTCTCACAAAACGGCTATAGAATCCAGCGAGGCCAAGAAAACTCCTCACTTGTGTGACC
Source organism: Triticum aestivum (assembly GCF_018294505.1). Classification (NCBI taxonomy): domain Eukaryota; kingdom Viridiplantae; phylum Streptophyta; class Magnoliopsida; order Poales; family Poaceae; genus Triticum; species Triticum aestivum. The sequence continues at coordinate 331,288,848 of NC_057800.1, read as the reverse complement.
GTTTTGGGCTGCGACCAACTCTCAATAGCTTCAATCTTGGCTTTATCAACTTCAATTCCCTGTGGAGTAACAACATAGCCAAGAAAAGATACTCGGTCGGTGCAAAAGGTGTGATGAGGACATGACTACCTTGGATATGACCAAAAATATTGCATATATGCATATTTGTCAGGTGATTTCTAGTGCAAACTATTCAATAATCTATTTATGTTATCCAGAACAAAAATACTTCACACACTTTTGTGTTTTGTCTAATTGCAGGTGTATGGGACATTTGTACAATCCAAATATGAAGATAAGGAAGAAAGAGATGTTTATTTGCTGTCCAAAAAGTTCTCTCACGTCACTTTTGGCCCAAGAGAAGATAGAGTCCAAGTCTCTCACGTTCTGGATTCAGATTCGGACTGCACAGACACACCTAACTCAAAACGCACACAAGTTTTTCATACGGACTCCGAATTGGGTGATTCGTTTTTTGTTGGAAACTAGATTTCGTGCACTTTCCAACCCAATTGGAATCACCTTCAAATTCGTCCGGAGCGCTGAGTTGTGGACGAAACAATCTGATGCTGCAGCAGAATCCGAGTCAAACTACAAGTCCAAAGGTGTTACATCACCTCCACTTGGGCCCATTGGCCTTGTACGACCTAGATTTAGTTTTAGGCTGCCTTGGGATGTCCTCCCACCTCCTTGGCCGCCACCCCTTGCTCCTATATAAGTAGATCCATCTAGTAGCTTTTCCTTGGGATTTGTTTAGTTAAAAGTTAGCCATTGCAACTTCGTGTACTTCGTTTGTGTCCAACGACCAGACCAAGACCGCTTCCGGATCCCCACCATTATCAATACCTCATATATATTTGCAATATTCAGATTGCTTTATCATATTCTTGCTCGTTCTTTGATTGCTTGCAGGAATAGACCTTCGTGGTCAGGCTGACCGTGCTTCCGGCATCGTCAGTAACCTCAGGAGATTGGTTTAGCGATTGCTAAGGCGCAACGTCGTGCACGTTTGTAGTCGGATCGTCAAAGTCGTCTCCACCAAATCGATAGTTACCATCTCATCGAAAGATCGGGACACCCCGCCTCTATCAAGTGGTATCAGTTTTCAGGTTGCTCGGTGAGAATTTCCAGTTTTCCTAGATTAGATTTATTTTCTTACCTATTGTCCAAGAAAAAGCCACACAAAAAAAGTTAGATCTATTCATCCTTTATCCAAGCCAGTCTGAGCCTTTGCAATTTTCTATTCATTGCTTGCATAGTTGAATTATCGGTTGCATCGTCGTGTCAGTTGCTGGTATTAGCGTCTAGTTCCTTTAGAGTTTCGAGTTCTGTTCACATTAGTCACGCCGCCGCTGCATCATTATCCCTTCCGCTGTCCACCATCCCATCTATTAATTTCCACCACATGCTACGCATTGTTCATTGTCATAATCATAGTTGAGGTCATTCACATCTTCGCCTGATCCAATCTGCATCTTATCTAGTTTGTCTTGGAAAGAAAAAAAGAGAAAAAAGGAAAAAAAAGAAAAAGAGAGAGAAAAAAAATTGGATCTATCTAGAATCAATCTCGTACCTGAATTCGGATTGGAATCTGTTTTGCGCACTGTTCAGTAAAACAGGTGTATCTTCCTCATACGAAGTCCGTTTTGGCTTCGTGAGTACTCAAATTGAAGCTAGCGATGAGCCGCATCTAAATAGTTGCAGAAGCTAGTTCAATATTTGACACCTCAAAATCGGCTTCTAAATAGGTCTTTTTGCCCTCCGAAGTTCATGAACACAGGTTGTTCCAATTTTTCAGGCCAGTTTTAGAATTCTTTGACTCCTCATATCAACTCGGAATTGAGTGATTCTTTTTGCATTGGAAAGCTTGAGTTAGTAGCATTCTTTGAAAGAATTTATCAGAAAATTGTCTCAAACTTTTGAAGAGGAAAGTTGGAGAGAGAGTTGTTGTATATCCTGCTTGGCAGTTGTTTTTCATCATTATCTTCACTGTCGTTGTGATCTTCACTTATATCTTGCTGTCAAGAGCTACTTAGTATCCTTCATTGATGCTAGTTGTGCTACATCGTGACCTCATTAGTGTTCTAGGCTCGCGTCTCTAGTCCGGTCTAGCCTAGGACCAGCACAGTATCGTCGTTGAGCGTTTATTCAACATTGCATCTTTGAATTGATTATTGCTAATCTTTTGCTACCATATATAGCCAACCCAGCTCCACATATTTCTACACCGTGTATACGTACGCTCCCCTGGCAATCGCTTTACTCAATATTCGGAGTTACTTGACACCGCTGGTTGCCGATCACCGCCTGCTGCATGGTAAGAACTTGTAAGACATTGATATTTGCTTTACTGTGAGCGTTTTACCACCACATCCTAGTAGTTATAGGAACATTATTTTTGGGTTTTGTTTCTTGTTCTACTAATCATGACAGGATCCAGAGTCAATTCATGGGCTTTGTCGATCGCGGGAGACGTGCCACCACCTTTGCCAATACCACAACCGTCACGAGAGGTGCACAAACATCCAAATGCACATGATCAGGTTAATGTATCTATACCACCATTTAATGGCCGTTTTAAACCTGCTTTATATATTGAATGGGAGTTCGACATAAAAAATATATTTGCTTCCCATAATTTCAATGAACATAAAAAGGTTAAGGTTGCGGTTGGTTCTTTCACTGGTTATGCTTTGGTTTGGTGGAGTGAATATTGTCGGTTACACCCTGATTATATACCTACTACTTGGGATGATTTGAAACTTGCCATGCGACATACTTTCGTCCCTGCTTATTATACTCGTGACATGATTAAGAAGTTGCAACACTTAAAACAAGGTAGTGAAACTGTAACAAAATATTATGATGATTTACAAACTACCTTGTTGCATTCCTCTTTAGAAGAAAGTGAAGATGATTTTATGGATAGATTTTGGGGAGGATTAAACCGCGATATTCAAGAGATACTAATTCATGAAGAGTGTTATCCTATTGATGAGGACATCAATACAATTGTTACACCCACAGCCCCTGCTGCTATACATACTGGACCAATTACTAGAGCTCGTGCACGCCAACTAAATTACCAGGTACTTTCGTTTCTTGGTAATGATTCTAATGTTCATGAGAATATGATGCTGCCTAAATTGGATACATTTGTTTTGCTTACAAATGAAGGGCCTAGCTTGGAGAAGGATGAACATTGGAGCAAGAACAAGCATGGAGATGATGGCATGCGCAAGGGAAACAAGAACGGAGTTACAAGTGATGATTTCAGGACTTTGAAGCCACCATAATGGGTGCATGAAGCCTTGGACGAAATATACAAGATGCCACTTCATAAATTTCGTCCCGAGGCTATTTTAGGTGCTGCGTCACCTTATTATTGGGCCAGGCCCATGTAATTTTGAAATACATAAGTATAGGCTATTTTTAGAGTCCGTATGTGTGGGGAAACAAGAGATAGGGTTGATTTCGGACCCCTCCACCAAGGGCCACGAAATTCCCCCCCTCTTCCTCCATATATACAGCCCTTAGGGCATCGTTTAGACTTTGGGTTTTGTTTAGATTAAAAGTTCGCCATAGCTGCAACTTCGCGTACTTCGTTTGTGTTCAACGACCAGACAAAGGCGTCACAGAACCCCACCTTGATCAATAAAGCTTTCATCTTATATTCGCAATATCCAGATTGCAATCTTAGTTTCTTGCTTGTTCTTCGTTTGCTCGCAGGAAACAGACCCTCGTGGTCAGGTTGAACGTGCTCCGGCGTGGTCAATAACCTCTCGGAGTTGGTTTAGCGATTGCTAAGGCGCGACGTCCTCGCACGTTCGTAGTCGGATCGTCAAAGTCGACTTCCACCAAAGCGATATCCATCATCTCATCGAAAGATCGGGACCCTCGCCTCTATCACTTTGTCGAGAAGCTCTTGTACTTGACGCATAATCTCCTTCGTCTCCTCTGGATTGGTACGGTATGGTGCACGGTTTGGCAGTGAAGCACCGGGAATTAAGTCAATCTGATGCTCAATCCCTCGAATAGGCGGTAATCCCGGTGGCACGTCTTGTGGAAATACGTCAGCGAACTCCTGCAAAATGTTAGTGACAGCAGGAGGCAAAGAGGAAGGCACGTCCTCGAATGAAAATAATGCCTCTTTGCACACAAAAGCATAGCAAACAGATTTGCTGAAATCTAGCTCATCAATATCAGATTTGGTGGCAAATAAACATGCACTTTTCAATTTAATTTCAGAAGCAACACTAGATGGTTTATTATTAGGCTTCATTTGTTGCTCAAATTCTTTTGCCACAATCTGATTTTCACTCTTATTCTTCTCCTGTTGTGCTTTATTAGCTCTATTAATATCATCTTTCAAAATGGAATCGGGAGTCATAGGAAGCAAAGTAATATTTTTATCCTTATGAACAAGAGTATAGTGATTGTTTCTACCATGGTGTACAGAATTTTTATCAAATTGCCATGGTCTACCAAGTAATAAGGAACATGCTTGCATAGGTACCACATCACAATCAACATAATCAGCATATGTAGAGATACTAAAATGCACACGAACAGTACGTGTTACCTTAACCTTGCCGCTGTTGTTGAACCATTGGATGTAGTAAGGATGTGGATGTGGTCTTGTGGTGAGAGAAAGCTTCTCCACCATCTCCATGCTAGCCAAGTTGTTGCAGCTCCCTCCGTCTATTATGACGCGCACAAAACGTTCCTTCACAACTCCCTTGGTATGGAACAAATTGTGCCTCTGATTTTGCTCAGCTTGTGTGACCTGCACACTCAAAACACGTTGAGCAACTAAACATTCATACCTGTCAGCGTCTTCAGGAGCCATGTATTGCGTCTCATGATCAGAATCATCTCCACCATGTTCTTCACGTGTAATGATGAGGACATGACTACCTTGGATATGACCAAAAATATTGCATATATGCATATTTGTCAGGTGATTTCTAGTGCAAACTATTCAATAATCTATTTTTGTTATCCAGAACAAAAATACTTCACACACTTTTGTGTTTTGTCTAATTGCAGGTGTATGGGACATTTGTACAATCCACATATGAAGATAAGGAAGAAAGAGATGTTTATTTGCTGTCCAAAAAGTTCTCTCACGTCACTTTTGGCCTAAGAGAAGATAGAGTCCAAGTCTCTCACGTTTTGGATTCAGATTCGGACTGCACAGACATACCTGACTCAAAACGCACACATGTTTTTCATACGGACTCCGAATTGGGTGATTCGTTTTTTGTTGGAAACTAGATTTCGTGCACTTTCCAACCCAATTGGAATCACCTTCAAATTCGTCCGGAGCGTTGAGTTGTGGACGAAACAATCTGATGCTGCAGCAGAATCCGAGTCAAACTACAAGTCCAAAGGTGTTACATCACCTCCACTTGGGCCCATTGGCCTTGTACGACCTAGATTTAGTTTTAGGCTGCCTTGGGACGTCCTCCAACCTCCTTGGCCTCCACCCCTTGCTCCTATATAAGTAGATCCATCTAGTAGCTTTTCCTTGGGATTTGTTTAGTTAAAAGTTAGCCATTGCAACTTCGTGTACTTCGTTTGTGTCCAACGACCAGACCAAGACCGCTTCCGGATCCCCACCATTATCAATACTTCATATATATTTGCAATATTCAGATTGCTTTATCATATTCTTGCTCGTTCTTCGATTGCTTGCAGGAATAGACCTTCGTGGTCAGGCTGACCGTGCTTCCAGCATCGTCAGTAACCTCAGGAGATTGGTTTAGCGATTGCTAAGGCACAACGTCGTGCACGTTTGTAGTCGGATCGTCAAAGTCGTCTCCACCAAATCGATAGTTATCATCTCATCGAAAGATCGGGACCCTCGCCTCTATCACTAGTGGAATTGGATTAGGAGGTGTGTTATTACAAGATGGCAAACCTATTGCATACTTTTCTGAAAAATTGAGTGGGCCTAGTCTGAATTATTCTACTTATGATAAAGAATTATATGCTCTTGTTCGGACTTTAGAAACATGGCAACATTATTTATGGCCCAAAGAATTTGTTATACATTCTGATCATGAATCTTTGAAACATATTAAAAGTCAAGCTAAACTGAATCGTAGACATGCTAAATGGGTTGAATTCATTGAGACTTTCCCTTATGTCATTAAACACAAGAAGGGAAAAGAAAATGTTATTGCTGATGCATTGTCTCGTCGCTATACTATGCTTTCACAACTTGACTTCAAAATATTTGGTTTGGAGACCATCAAAGATCAATATGTGCATGATGCTGATTTTAAAGATGTAATGCAGAATTGTAAAGAGGGAAGAATGCGGAACAAGTTTGTCGTTAACGATGGATTTGTGTTTCGTGCTAACAAGCTATGCATTCCAGCTAGCTCCGTTCGTCTTTTGTTGTTGCAGGAAGCGCATGGAGGAGGATTAATGGGACATTTTGGCGTGAAGAAGACGGAGGACGTACTTGCTACACATTTCTTTTGGCCAAAGATGAGACGGGATGTTGAGCGTTTTATTGCTCGATGCACTACATGTCAAAAAGCTAAGTCACGACTCAATCCTCATGGTTTATATATGCCTTTGCCTGTACCTAGTGTTCCTTGGGAGGATATATCTATGGACTTTGTTTTAGGTTTACCTCGAACAAAGAAGGGGAGGGATAGCATATTTGTTGTCGTGGATAGATTCTCGAAAATGGCACACTTTATACCATGTCATAAAAGCGATGATGCTGTTAATGTTGCTGATTTGTTCTTTCGTGAAATTATTCGCTTGCATGGTGTGCCAAATACTATTATTTCAGATCGTGATACTAAATTTCTTAGCCACTTTTGGAGATGTTTATGGGCTAAGTTGTGATGAGGACATGACTACCTTGGATATGACCAAAAATATTGCATATATGCATATTTGTCAGGTGATTTCTAGTGCAAACTATTCAATAATCTATTTATGTTATACAGAACAAAAATACTTCACACACTTTTGTGTTTTGTCTAATTGCAGGTGTATGGGACATTTGTACAATCCAAATATGAAGATAAGGAAGAAAGAGATGTTTATTTGCTGTCCAAAAAGTTCTCTCACGTCACTTTTGGCCCAAGAGAAGATAGAGTCCAAGTCTCTCACGTTCTGGATTCAGATTCGGACTGCACAGACACACCTAACTCAAAACGCACACAAGTTTTTCATACGGACTCCGAATTGGGTGATTCTTTTTTTGTTGGAAACTAGATTTCGTGCACTTTCCAACCCAATTGGAATCACCTTCAAATTCGTCCGGAGCGCTGAGTTGTGGACGAAACAATCTGATGCTGCAGCAGAATCCGAGTCAAACTACAAGTCCAAAGGTGTTACATCACCTCCACTTGGGCCCATTGGCCTTGTACGACCTAGATTTAGTTTTAGGCTGCCTTGGGATGTCCTCCCACCTCCTTGGCCGCCACCCCTTGCTCCTATATAAGTAGATCCATCTAGTAGCTTTTCCTTGGGATTTGTTTAGTTAAAAGTTAGCCATTACAACTTCGTGTACTTCGTTTGTGTCCAACGACCAGACCAAGACCGCTTCCGGATCCCCACCATTATCAATACCTCATATATATTTGCAATATTCAGATTGCTTTATCATATTCTTGCTCGTTCTTTGATTGCTTGCAGGAATAGACCTTCGTGGTCAGGCTGACCGTGCTTCCGGCATCGTCAGTAACCTCAGGAGATTGGTTTAGCGATTACTAAGGCGCAACGTCGTGCACGTTTGTAGTCGGATCGTCAAAGTCGTCTCCACCAAATCGATAGTTACCATCTCATCGAAAGATCGGGACACCCCGCCTCTATCAAGGTGCACTTCCCAAGGTTACCAAACAAACGTGCATCACGTAGAGCAATAAAAACAGCACGTAAATGTTCCAAATGTTCTTCCAAAGATCTGCTATAAATCAATATGTCATCAAAGTAAACTACCACAAATCGTCCAATGAAAGCACGTAAAACTTCGTTCATCAATCTCATGAAAGTACTAGGTGCATTAGTTAACCCAAAAGGCATGACTAACCACTCATATAATCCAAACTTAGTTTTAAATGCTGTTTTCCATTCATCTCCCAATTTCATACGAATTTGATGGTATCCACTACGCAAATCAACTTTGGAGAATTTTGTAGAGCCACTCAATTCGTCAAGCATATCATCGAGCCTAGGAATAGGATGACGATAACGAAAAGTAATATTATTAATGCCTCTACAATCAACACACATACGTGATGTACCATCCTTTTTCGACACTAGAATAATAGGAACATCACAAGGACTAAGGGATTCGCGTATATAACCTTTGTCGAGAAGCTCTTGTACTTGACGCATAATCTCCTTCGTCTCCTCTGGATTGGTACGGTATGGTGCACGGTTTGGCAGTGAAGCACCGGGAATTAAGTCAATCTGATGCTCAATCCCTCGAATTGGCGGTAATCCCGGTGGCACGTCTTGTGGAAAGACGTCAGCGAACTCCTGCAAAATGTTAGTGACAGCAGGAGGCAAAGAGGAAGGCACGTCCTCGAATGAAAATAATGCCTCTTTGCACACAAAAGCATAGCAAACAGATTTGCTGAAATCTAGCTCATCAATATCAGATTTGGTGGCAAATAAACATGCACTTTTCAATTTAATTTCAGAAGCAACACTAGATGGTTTATTATTAGGCTTCATTTGTTGCTCAATTTCTTTTGCCACAATCTGATTTTCACTCTTATTCTTCTCCTGTTTTGCTTTATTAGCTCTATTAATATCATATTTCAAAATGGAATCAGGAGTCATAGGAAGCAAAGTAATATTTTTATCCTTATGAACAAGAGTATAGTGATTGTTTCTACCATGGTGTACAGAGTTTTTATCAAATTGCCATGGTCTACCAAGTAATAAGGAACATGCTTGCATAGGTACCACAACACAATCAACATAATCAGCATATGTAGAGATACTAAAATGCACACGAAGAGTACGTGTTACCTTAACCTTGCCGCTGTTGTTGAACCATTGGATGTAGTAAGGATGTGGATGTGGTCTTGTGGTGAGAGAAAGCTTCTCCACCATCTCCATGCTAGCCAAGTTGTTGCAGCTCCCTCCGTCTATTATGACGCGCACAGAACGTTCCTTCACAACTCCCTTGGTATGGAACAAATTGTGCCTCTGATTTTGCTCAGCTTGTGTGACCTGCACACTCAAAACACGTTGAGCAACTAAACATTCATGCCTGTCAGCGTCTTCAGGAGCCATGTATTGTGTCTCATCATCAGAATCATCTCCACCATGTTCTTCACGTGTTATAAGAGCCAAAGTCTCCTCATCATAGTCACTAGCGGACTCATATCCACCATCCGCGGTAGCAATCATCACACACGGAGATTTGCATTCTCTCGCATAATGACCTCCTCCCTTACAACGATGACAAATAATATCACTTGTGTGCCCTGTTGATGCCATGGAAGAAGAAGAACTCTGCAGGCCCAGCAGGTGCGCTCTTGGCAGATAATAGTGGTTGTGCCTGTTTTCTTGTATCACGACTGGAGGAGGCACCTGATTGAGGTGCTGGTGCAGTTGAAGTAGAAGATGCACGCGGTGTCCATGATGAAGGTCGGCCTGCAGAAAAGTTAGATCGCGCCAATGCTTGTCGATCCTGCACTTCACGTTCAGCTTTACAAGCAAGATGGAATAAACGAGTGATATTAGTATACTCCTTATAGTCTAGAATGGTCTGAATCTCTCTATTTAATCCACCCAGAAAACGTGCAAGCATAGCTTCATTCTCCTCAACAATACCACATCTAATCATGCCAGTTTGTAATTCCTGATAATATTCTTCTACAGAATTTTTCCCTGTCTTAAACGCTGCAATTTTTGAAGCAATTCACGTTGATAATATGGTGGAACCCAACGCGTACGCATAGCAGTTTTCAAAGCAGCCCAAGTAGTTGGAATAGGATATAATCTACAATGTTCAGACCACCATACACATGCAAAACTAGTGAAAGCACAAACAGCAGCAGCAACCCGTCTCTCCTCGGGATATTGTAAACATGTAAAACGTTGTTCAGTTTCTAACTCCCAAGTAAGATATATATTAGGAACATATCTACCCTCAAATGGTGGAATATTCAGTTTCAGTTTAGGAATATGGACATCATCTCTTACCTGAGGTGGTGGTGCAGGCCTACCATTACGAATATATACCTGAGGTCGACCCGCTGGTGGTGGTGCTGGTGGGTGCACGTAGTTCTGATTTTGATCAACCTCATCCTCATTATCGCCCGCATACTCATCATCCTCCTGGGTACCAGCAGCAGCAGTAGCAGGAGCCAAAGAAGCATCAATAACAGGAACAGCAGCACCAGAAGTTTGGCCATCCTCAATAGGAACACGCTTCACTCGTCCATACTGATTCGGAAGGATGCGTTGTTGTTGGTGTTGCAGAGGTGCGATAGGTGCAGTCGGCGGTGGTGGTGGTAAACGCGCGAGCAATTCATTAAACTTGCTATCAAGCTTTGTTTCGAACGTCTTCTCCATGCCATATATCTTCTCCATGGCCTCGTCAAATCTGTTTAGCACATCTTGCAACTGTCCACTCATCATTTGCTGAAATTTATCATGTAGCTGTTTGTTCTTCAGGTTCTCCCAATCAGTCTCATCGGCTTGTGATCCTACCATGGTTAGCAGCAAATAGAAAGACACAAGAATATGATCCTACAGACTACTAAGAAGTGGTGGTGGTGTATCACAAACCCGTCAAGCAAATCTCAAATTCTTACCAGTTCTTACCCAGCAGCAGGTGGTGATCGGCAACCATTGTAGTCAAAACTCTCAAAGCTTGGATAGAGCGATTACCAGGGAGAGTCAAACGCACGACGTAGATGTATGTGGAACTGGGAAGGCTTATAATATGGTAGCAAAAGGGGTCAGCAAAAATCAATTCAGAGATGCAAAGTTGAATAAACGCTCAACGACGGTACTGTGCTGGTCCTAGGCTAGACCGTGCTAAAGACGCGAGCCTAGAACACTAACAAAATCACGGCGCTGCACGTAAACAAGGGAAAAGCACACTCTGGAATTTTTTTTTCGCTCTTTTTTTTTGCACTCTTTTTTTTGCGCTGCTTTTTTTTGCGAAAAATCACTATAATGGCGAGGGCCTCAAAACTCTTCCTAGGTCAAACTGACAGGATGGGCACGAAATTTTTTCGACCAATTTTTTTTTTCGTTTTTTCGACTGCCCGGACCCAAAAACTGGAAACGGGTCAAAAAAAACTTCCTATAATGGCACCTGTCTCAAAACACTCAAAAACACCTAAAAATAGGATAGCCAGAAATTTTTTTCGAAAAATGCGTTTTCGTAAAATTTTGGGCCTAAACGGAGGGTGGTTTCCAGACTCTTTTTTTTTCGAAACCTACTCCGGCAAGGAAACACGAATCGGAAACTAGATGGATCTCGAAAACACACCTAATATGCAAGGAACTCGGATTGGTGGTGGATATATGGTGGTATATGGCAACGGTGGTGGTATATGGCAGCGGTGGTGGTATATGGCAGCGGTGGTAATATATGGATATGGATCGGTGGTGGTATATGGATACGGATTGGTGGTGGTATATGGATACGGATACGGATTCGGAGCGGTGGTGGTAGGTGACAGGGGCGATGATGATGGTGCGGTGGCGGCGTGACAACTTATGACCAGAACTCGAAACTCTAAAAGACTAACGCTAAGACCAGCAACTAGACACGACGATGCAACCGCAAATTCAACAAAGCAAAACCCTAAAAAGATTATGCAAAGGCTCAGATTGGTTCGGATATGATGAACTAACCCTAATTTTTTTTGGCTTTTTCGTGGACTGTAGGTATGAAGAACAGACTCGATCTAAACTACGAAAAACTGTAAAATCTCACCGAGCAACCTGAAAATCTGATACCACTTGATAGGGGCAAAGGTGTCCCGTCTTTCGATGAGATGATGGATATCACTTTGGTTGCAGTCGACTTTGACGATTCGACTACGGACGTGCGAGGACATCGCGCCTTAGCAATCGCTAAACCAACTCCGAGAGGTTATTGACCACGCCGGAGCATGATCAACCTGACCACGAGGGTCTGTTTCCTGCAAGCAAACGAAGAACAAGCAAGAAACTGAGATTGCAATCTGAATATTGCGAATATAAGATGAAAGCTTTATTGATCAAGGTGGGGTTCTGTGACGCCTTTGTCTGGTCGTTGAACACAAATGAAGTACGCGAAGTTGCAGCTATGGCGAACTTTTAATCTAAACAAAACCCAAAGTCTAAACGATGCCCTAAGGGCTGTATATATGGAGGAAGAGGGGGGAATTTCGTGGCCCTTGGTGGAGGGGTCCGAAATCAACCCTATCTCTTGTTTCCCCACACATACGGACTCTAAAAATAGCCTATACTTATGTATTTCGAAATTACATGGGCCTGGCCCAATAATAAGGTGACGCAGCACCTAAAATAGCCTCGGGACGAAATTTATGAAGTGGCATCTTGTATATTTCGTCCAAGGCTTCATGCACCCATTATGGTGGCTTCAAAGTCCTGAAATCATCACTTGTAACTCCGTTCTTGTTCCCCTTGCGCATGCCATCATCTCCATGCTTGTTCTTGCTCCAATGTTCATCCTTCTACAAGCTAGGCCCTTCATTTGTAAGCAAAACAAATGTATCCAATTTAGGCAACATCATATTCTCATGAACATTAGAATCATTACCAAGAAACGAAAGTACCTGGTAATTTAGTTGGCGTGCACGAGCTCTAGTAATTGGTCCAGTATGTATAGCAGCAGGGGCTGTGGGTGTAACAATTGTATTGATGTCCTCATCTGGTTACTTTCCTTAAGAGATATCGGCTGGGGGCCACCAAAGAAATTACATTTAATTATTTTTGCCATTTTTTTGTAATGATTATCTGCTAAAATAAAGCACATGATCAGGATTTCCTTGCTTAGTTATTTCGTTGAGAGTTAGAGATAACGAGAGGTATTGTTAGGCTAACTTATTAGCCAAGTTTGAGTCGGTTGTACTAGTAATATAAATAGCCATGGTAAGGCCATGTAATAGGGAGGTTATTTTTTTATATGAATTAGACACCACGTGTGTTCCGGCCGCTGGCCATTATCGAGTTTTGAGAAATCTTGTCAAAAGTCTATACTGGCGTGTGAGTTCCTGCGACGCGACACGTAGGAGATTACAAGCTGAACCTATACGGTTCGTCTACGTTATTCCTTCACATCGAGGGGTTGGCGTGTTGTTTTTGCGAGGTTTGTGAACATCTTTGTAAACCCGCATCTAGTTCTTGCTGCGATGGAGTTTTGGGCCGTGAAAGATCGGGCCAACAACGGATCGATCCTCGTCTCGAGGTTCGCTCCACATCAGAGGTGTGTTATTACAAGATGGCAAATCTGTTGCATACTTTTCTGAAAAATTGAGTGGGCCTAGTCTGAACTACTCTACTTATGATAAAGAATTATATGCTCTTGTTCGGACCTTAGAAACATGACAACATTATTTATGGCCCAAGAAACTTGTTATACATTCTGATCATGAATCTTTGAAACACATTAAAAGTCAAGCAAAATTGAACTGTAGACATGCTAAATGGGTTGAATTCATTGAGACTTTCCCTTATGTCATAAAACACAAGAAGAGTAAAGAAAATGTTATTGCTGATGCATTGTCTCGTCGTTATACTATGCTATCACAACTTGACTTTAAAATATTTGGTTTGGAGACCATCAAAGATCAATATGTGCATGATGCTGAATTTAAAGATGTATTGCAGAATTGTAAGGAAGGGAGAACTTGGAACAAGTTCATTCTTAACGATGGATTTGTGTTTCGTGCTAACAAGCTATGCATTCCAGCTAGCTCCGTTCGTCTTTTGTTGTTGCAGGAGGGGCATGGAGGAGGATTAATGGGACACTTTGGCGTCAAGAAGATAGAGGATATACTTGCTACACATTTCTTTTGGCCAAAGATGAGACGGGATGTTGAGCGTTTTGTTGCTCGCTGCACTACATGTCAAAAAGCTAAATCACGACTCAATCCTCATGGTTTATATATGCCTTTGCCTGTACCTAGTGTTCCTTGGGAGGATATATCTATGGACTTTGTTTTAGGTTTACCTCGAACAACGAAGGGGAGGGATATCATATTTGTTGTCGTGGATAGATTTTCTAAAATGGCACACTTTATACCATGTCATAAAAGCGATGATGAGGTTAATGTTGCTGATTTGTTCTTTCGTGAAATTATTCGCTTGCATGGTGTGCCAAACACTATTGTTTCAGACCATGATACTAAATTTCTTAGCCACTTTTGGAGATGTTTAAAACTGCTTTTTATTACTACTTGTCACCCCCAAACTGATGGACAAACTGAAGTAGTCAATAGAACATTGTCTACTATGCTTAGGGCTGTTTTCAAGAATAATAAGAAAATATGGGAAGAATGCTTGCCTCATATTGAATTTGCTTATAATCTTTCATTGCATTCTACTACTAAGATGTGCCCTTTTTAAATTGTGTATGGTTTCCTACCTCGTGCACCTATTGATTTGTTGCCTCTTCCATCTTCGGAGAAGGTTAATTTTGATGCTAAAGAACGTGCTGAATTGATTTTAAAAATGCATGAGTTAACTAAGGAAAACATTGAGCGTATGAATGCTAAATATAAACTTGCTGGAGATAAGGGTAGAAAACATGTTGTGTTTGCACCTGGAGATCTTATTTGGTTACATTTGTGTAAGGATAGATTTCCTAATTTACACAAATCAAAGCTAATGCCACGTGCTGATGGTCCTTTTAAGGTGTTAGAGAAAATAAATGATAATGCATATAAACTTGAGCTGCCTGCAGATTTTGGGGTTAGTCACACTTTTAACATTGTAGATTTGAAGCCTTATTTGGGTGAGGAAGATGAGCTTCCGTCGAGGACGACTTCATTTCAAGAAGGGGAGGATGATGATGACATCAATACCATTGTTACACTCACAACCCCTGCTGCTATACATACTGGACCAATTACTAGAGCTCGCGCACGCCAATTAAATTATCAGGTACTTTCGTTTCTTGGTAATGATTCTAATGTTCATGAGAATATGATGATGCCTAAGTTGGATACATTTGGTTTGCTTACAAATGAAGGGCCTGGCATGGATAAGAGGGATGGACACTGAAGCAAGACCAAGCATGGAGGTGATGGCATGCGCAACGGGATCAAGACCGGAGTTACAAGTGATGATTTCAGGACTTTGAAGCCACCATAAGGGGTCCATGAAGCCTTGGATGAAATATACAAGATGCCACTTCATAAATTTCGTCCAGAGGCTATTCTAGGTGCTGCGTCACCTTATTATTGGGCGAGGCCCTTGTATTTTCGAAATACTTAAGTATAGGCTGTTTTTAGAGTCCGTATGTGTGGGGAAACAAGAGATAGAGTTGGTTTCAGACCCCTCCTCCAAGGGCCATAAAATTCCCCCTCTTCCTCCATATATACAACCCTTAGAGCATCGTTTAGAGTTTGGGTTTTGTTTAGATTGAAGTTTGCCATAGCTGCAACTTCGTGTACTTCGTTTGTGTTCAACGACCAGACAAAGGCGTCACAGAACCCCACTGTCGGTGTCAAAACCGGCGGATCTCGGGTAGCGGGTCCCGAACTGTGCGTCTAGGCCGGATGGTAACAGGAGGCAGGGAACACGATGTTTTACCCAGGTTCGGGCCCTCTTGATGGAGGTAAAACCCTACGTCCTGCTTGATTAATATTGATGATATGGGTAGTACAAAAGTAGATCTACCACGAGATCAAGGAGGCTAAACCCTAGAAGCTAGCCTATGGTATGATTGTTGTATATGGAGTTGATTGTCTACGGACTACAACCCTCCGGTTTATATAGACACCGGATTGGGTTTGGGTTACATAGAGTCGGTTACAATCGTAGGAGATCTTGAATATCCGCATCGCCAAGCTTGCCTTCCACGCCAAGGAAAGTCCCATCCGGACACGGGACGAAGTCTTCAATCTTGTATCTTCATAGTCCAGGAGTCCGGCTGGAGGTATAGTCCGGCTACCCGAACACCCCCTAATCTAGGACTCCCTCAGTAGCCCCTGAACCAGGCTTCAATGACGACGAGTCCGGCGCGCAAATTGTCTTCGGCATTGCAAGGCGGGTTCCTCCTCCAAGTCCTTCATAAAAGATTGTAAAAACCAAGAGTAGTGTCCGGCTCTGCAAAATAAGCTTCCACATATTGCCATAGAGAGAATAATATTAACACAAATCAAATCTGCTGACGTATTCCGCAGTGCGTCATCACACTACAGCCAAGTCCTTCACTTGAATCGTTTTCACTTTTCCACCTCAGCATGTTTTGCGAGGCGGTTTCCTTGGCACGTCTTGTCAAAGCAGAGATCGTGTACCCCCCTTTTACGGGATTCTCATCAATACGGACGTGGGTAACCCAACCGCGCCACTTACCACGGCGCTGAAGGAAATATGCCCTAGAGGCAATAATAAAGTTATTATTTATTTCCTTATATCATGATAAATGTTTATTATTCATGCTAGAATTGTATTAACCGGAAACATAATACTTGTGTGAATACATAGACAAACAAAGTGTCACTAGTATGCCTCTACTTGACTAGCTCGTTAATCGAAGATGGTTATGTTTCCTAACCATAAACAAAAGAGTTGTTATTTGATTAACGGGATCACATCATTAGGAGAATGTTGTGATTGACATGACCCATTCCATTAGCTTAGCACCCGATCGTTTAGTATGTTGCTATTGCTTTCTTCATGACTTATACATGTTCCTATAACTATGAGATTATGCAACTCCCGTTTACCGGAGGAACACTTTGGGTGCTACCAAACGTCACAACGTAACTGGGTGATTATAAAGGAGTACTACAGGTGTCTCCAAAGGTACATGTTGGGTTGGCGTATTTCGAGATTAGGTTTTGTCACTCCGATTGTCGGAGAGGTATCTTTGGGCCCTCTCGGTAATGCACATCACATAAGCCTTGCAAGCATTACAACTAATAAGTTAGTTGTGAGATGATGTATTACGGAACGAGTAAAGAAACTTGCCGGTAACGAGATTGAACTAGGTATTGGATACCGACGATCGAATCTCGGGCAAGTAACATACCGATGAGAAAGGGAACAACGTATGTTGTTATGCGGTCTGACCGATAAAAGATCTTCGTAGAATATGTAGGAGCCAATATGGGCATCCAGGTCCCGCTATTGGTTATTGACCAGAGACGTGTCTCGGTCATGTCTACATTGTTCTCGAACCCGTAGGGTCCGCACGCTTAAGGTTTCGATGACAGTTATATTATGATTTTATGAGTTTTGATGTACCGAAGGAGTTCGGAGTCCCGGATGAGATCGGGGACATGATGAGGAGTCTCGAAATGGTCGAGACGTAAAGATTGATATATTGGACGACTATATTCGGACATCGGAAAGGTTCCGAGTGATTCGGGTATTTTTCGGAGTACCGGGTAGTTACGGGAGAAGCAATGGGCCTTGATGGGCTTTAGTGGGAAGAGAAGAAAGGGCCAAGGGGCTGCTGCGCCCCCCCTCCCCTCTGGTCCGAATTGGACTAGGGAAAAGGGGGTCGGCCACCTCTCCCTCTCCTCCACTTCCTTCTCCCTTCCTCCCCTCTTGGTGGACTCCTACTAGGACTTGGAGTCCTAGTAGGACTCCACATCCTGGCCGCACCTAGCCTTGGCAGGCCTCCTCCTCCTCCATCCTTTATATACTGAGGCAAGGGGCACCCCAGAGACACACAAGTTGATCCACGTGATCTTATTCTTAGCCGTGTGCGGCGCCCCCAGCCACCATAGTCCTCGATAATATTGTAGCGGTGCTTAGGCGAAGCCCTGCAGCAGTAGTACATCAAGATCGTCACCACGCCGTCGTGCTGACGGAACTCTTCCCCGACACTTTGCTGGATCGGAGTCCGGGGATCGTCATCGAGCTGAACGTGTGCTAAAACTCGGAGGTGCCGTAGTTTCGTTGCTTGACCGGTCGGGCCGTGAAGACGTACGACTACATCAACCGCGTTGTGCTAACGCTTCCGCTGTCGGTCTACAAGGGTACATAGATCACACTCTCCCCTCTCGATGCTATGCATCACATGATCTTGCGTGTGCGTAGGAATTTTTTTGAAATTACTACGTTCCCTAACAGTGGCATCCGAGCCTAGGTTTTATGGTTTGATGTTATGTTAGAGGCAAAGGTGTCCCGTCTTTCGATGAGATGATGGATATCGCTTTGGTGGCAGTCGACTTTGACGATCCGACTACGAACGTGCGAGGACGTCGCGCCTTGGCAATCGCTAAACCAACTCCGAGAGGTTATTGACCACGCCGGAGGACGATCAACCTAACCACGCGGGTCTGTTTCCTGCGAGCAAACGAAGAACAAGCAAGAAACTGAGATTGCAATCTGGATATTGCGAATATAAGATGAAAGCTTTATTGATCAAGGTGGGGTTCTGTGACGCCTTTGTCTGGTCGTTGAACACAAACGAAGTACGCGAAGTTGCAGCTATGGCGAACTTTTAATCTAAACAAAACCCAAAGTCTAAACGGTGCCCTAAGGGCTGTATATATGGAGGAAGAGAGGGGGAATTTCGTGGCCCTTGGTGAAGGGGTCCGAAATCAACCCTATCTCTTGTTTCCCCACACATACGGACTCTAAAAATAGCCTATACTTATGTATTTCGAAATTACATGGGCCTGGCCCAATAAAAAGGTGACGCAGCACCTATAATAGCCTCGGGACGAAATTTATGAAGTGGCATCTTGTATATTTCGTCCAAGGCTTCATGCACCCATTATGGTGGCTTCAAAGTCCTGAAATCATCACTTGTAACTCCGTTCTTGTTCCCCTTGCGCATGGCATCATCTCCATGCTTGTTCTTGCTCCAATGTTCATCCTTCTCCAAGCTAGGCCCTTCAGTTGTAAGCAAAACAAATGTATCCAATTTAGGCAGCATCATATTCTCATGAACATTAGAATCATTACCAAGAAACGAAAGTACCTGATAATTTAATTGGCGTGCACGAGCTCTAGTAATTGGTCCCGTATATGTAGCAGTAGGGGCTGTGGGTGTAACAATGGTATTGATGTCCTCATCATCCTCCCCTTCTTGAAATGAAGTCGTTCTCGACGGAAACTCATCTTCCTCACCCAAATAAGGCTTCAAATCTGCAATGTTAAAAGTGGGACTAACCCCAAAATCTGCAGGCAGCTCAAGTTTATATGCATTATCATTTATTTTCTCTAACACCTTAAAGGGACCATCAGCACGTGGCATTAGCTTTGATTTGCGCAAATCAGGAAATCTATCCTTACGCAAATGTAACCAAACAAGATCTCCAGGTGCAAACACAACATGTTTTCTACCCTTATCTCCAGCAAGTTTATATTTAGCATTCATACGCTCAACGTTTTCCTTAGTTAACTCATGCATTTTTAAAATCAATTCAGCACGTTGTTTAGCATCAAAATTAACCTTCTCCGAAGATGGAAGAGGCAACAAATCAATAGGTGCACGAGGTAGGAAACCATACACAACTTCAAAAGGGCACATCTTAGTAGTAGAATGCAATGAACGATTATAAGCAAATTCAATATGAGGCAAGCATTCCTCCCACATTTTCTTATTATTCTTCAAAACAGCCCTAAGCATAGTAGACAACGATCTATTGACTACTTCAGTTTGTCCATCAGTTTGGGGGTGACAAGTAGTACTAAAAAGCAGTTTAGTCCCCAACTTAGCCCATAAACATCTCCAAAAGTGGCTAAGAAATTTAGTATCACGATCTGAAACAATAGTATTTGGCACACCATGCAAGCGAATAATTTCACGAAAGAACAAATCAGCAACATTAACAGCATCATCGCTTTTATGACATGGTATAAAGTGTGCCATTTTCGAGAATCTATCCACGACAACAAATATGCTATCCCTCCCCTTCTTTGTTCGAGGTAAACCTAAAACAAAGTCCATAGATATATCCTCCCAAGGAACACTAGGTACATGCAAAGGCATATATAAACCATGAGGATTGAGTCGTGACTTAGCTTTTTGACATGTAGTGCATCGAGCAATAAAACGCTCAACATCCTGTCCCATCTTTGGCCAAAAGAAATGTGTAGCAAGTACGCCCTCCGTCTTCTTCACGCCAAAGTGTCCCATTAATCCTCCTCCATGCGCCTCCTGCAACAACAAAAGACGAACAGAGCTAGCTGGAATGCATAGCTTGTTAGCACGAAACACAAATCCATCGTTAACAACGAACTTGTTCCACATTCTTCCTTCTTTACAATTCTGCATTACATCTTTAAAATCAGCATCATGCACATATTGATCTTTGATGGTCTCCAAACCAAATATTTTGAAGTGAAGTTGTGAAAGCATAGTATAGCGGCGAGACAATGCATCAGCAATAACATTTTCTTTTCCCTTCTTGTGTTTAATGACATAAGGAAAAGTCTCAATGAATTCAACCCATTTAGCATGTCTACGATTCAGTTTAGCTTGACTTTTAATATGTTTCAAAGATTCATGATCAGAATGTATAACAAATTCTTTGGGCCATAAATAATGTTGCCATGTTTCTAAAGTCCGAACAAGAGCATATAATTCTTTATCATAAGTAGAATAATTCAGACTAGGCCCACTCAATTTTTCAGAAAAGTATGCAACAGGTTTGCCATCTTGTAATAACACACCGCCTAATCCAATTCCACTAGCATCACATTCAAGCTCAAAAGTCTTATTAAAATCAGGAAGTTGGAGTAAAGGAGCATGTGTCAACTTATCTTTCAATACCGAGAAGGCTTTTTCCTGTGCGGTACCCCAAAGAAAAGGCACATCTTTCTCTGTAAGCTCATTGAGAGGTGCAGCAATGGTGCTGAAATCTCTCACAAAACGCCTATAGAACCCAGCGAGGCCAAGAAAACTCCTCACTTGTGTGACCGTTTTGGGTTGCGGCCAACTCTCAATAGCTTCAATCTTGGCTTTATCAACTTCAATTCCCTGTGGAGTAACAACATAGCCAAGAAAAGATACTCGGTCGATGCAAAAGGTGCACTTCCCAAGGTTACTAAACAAACGTGCATCACGTAGAGCAATAAAAACAGCACGTAAATGTTCCAAATGTTCTTCCAAAGATCTGCTATAAATCAATATGTCATCAAAGTAAACTACCACAAATCGTCCAATGAAAGCACGTAAAACTTCGTTCATTAATCTCATGAAAGTACTAGGTTCATTAGTTAACCCAAAAGGCATGACTAACCACTCATATAATCCAAACTTAGTTTTGAATGCTGTTTTCCATTCATCTCCCAATTTCATACGAATTTGATGGTATCCACTACGCAAATCAACTTTGGAGAATATTGTAGAGCCACTCAATTCATCAAGCATATCATCTAGCCTAGGAATAGGATGACGATTACGAATAGTAATATTATTAATGCCTCTACAATCAACACACATACGTGATGTACCATCCTTTTTCGGCACTAGAATAATAGGAACAGCACAAGGACTAAGGGATTCGCGTATATAACCTTTGTCGAGAAGCTCTTGTACTTGACGCATAATCTCCTTCGTCTCCTTTGGATTGGTACGGTATGGTGCATGGTTTGGAAGTGAAGCACCGGGAATTAAGTCAATCTGATGCTCAATCCCTCGAATAGGCGGTAATCCCGGTGGCACGTCTTGTGGAAAGACGTCAGCGAACTCCTGCAAAATGTTAGTGACAGCAGGAGGCAAAGAGGAAGGCACGCCCTCGAATGAAAATAATGCCTCTTTGCACACAAAAGCATAGCAAACAGATTTGCTGAAATCTAGCTCATCAATATCAGATTTGGTGGCAAATAAACATGCACTTTTCAATTTAATTTCAGAAGCAACACTAATAGAGGCAAAGGTGTCCCGTCTTTCGATGAGATGGTGGATTTCGCTTTGGTGGAAGTCGACTTTGACGATCCGACTACGAACGTGCGAGGACGTCGCGCCTTAGCAATCGCTAAACCAACTCCGAGAGGTTATTGACCACGTCGGAGCATGATCAACCTGACCACGAGGGTCTGTTTCCTGCGAGCAAACGAAGAACAAGCAAGAAACTAAGATTGCAATCTGGATATTGCGAATATAAGATGAAAGCTTTATTGATCAAGGTGGGGTTCTGTGACGCCTTTGTCTGGTCGTTGAACACAAACGAAGTACGCGAAGTTGCAGCTATGGCGAACTTTTAATCTAAACAAAACCCAAAGTCTAAACGATGCCCTAAGGGCTGTATATATGGAGGAAGAGGGGGGAATTTCGTGGCCCTTGGTGGAGGGGTCCGAAATCAACCCTATCTCTTGTTTCCCCACACATACGGACTCTAAAAATAGCCTATACTTATGTAGTTCGAAATTACATGGGCCTGGCCCAATAATAAGGTGACGCAGCACCTAAAATAGCCTCGGGACAAAATTTATGAAGTGGCATCTTGTATATTTCGTCCAAGGCTTCATGCACCCATTATGGTGGCTTCAAAGTCCTGAAATCATCACTTGTAACTCCGTTCTTGTTCCCCTTGCGCATGCCATCATCTCCATGCTTGTTCTTGCTCCAATGTTCATCCTTCTCCAAGCTAGGCCCTTCATTTGTAAGCAAAACAAATGTATCCAATTTAGGCAGCATCATATTCTCATGAACATTAGAATCATTACCAAGAAACGAAAGTACCTGGTAATTTAGTTGGCGTGCACGAGCTCTAGTAATTGGTCCAGTATGTATAGCAGCAGGGGCTGTGGGTGTAACAATTGTATTGATGTCCTCATCATCCTCCCCTTCTTGAGATGAAGTCGTCCTCGACGGAAGTTCATCTTCCTCACCCAAATAAGGCTTCAAATTTGCAATGTTAAAAGTGGGACTAACCCCAAAATCTGCAGGCAGCTCAAGTTTATATGCATTATCATTTATTTTCTCTAACACCTTAAAGGGACCATCAGCACGTGGCATTAACTTTGATTTGCGCAAATCAGGAAATCTATCCTTACGCAAATGTAACCAAACAAGATCTCCAGGTGCAAACACAACATGTTTTCTACCCTTATCTCCAGCAAGTTTATATTTAGCATTCATGCGCTCAATGTTTTCCTTAGTTAACTCATGCATTTTTAAAATCAATTCAGCGCGTTGTTTAGCATCAAAATTAACCTTCTCCGAAGATGGAAGAGGCAACAAATCAATAGGTGCACGAGGTAGGAAACCATACACAACTTCAAAAGGGCACATCTTAGTAGTAGAATGCAATGAACGATTATAAGCAAATTCAATATGAGGCAAGCATTCCTCCCACATTTTCTTATTATTCTTCAAAACAGCCCTAAGCATAGTAGACAACGTTCTATTGACTACTTCAGTTTGTCCATCAGTTTGGGGGTGACAAGTAGTACTAAAAAGCAGTTTAGTCCCCAACTTAGCCCATAAACATCTCCAAAAGTGGCTAAGAAATATAGTATCACGATCTGAAACAATAGTATTTGGCACACCATGCAAGCGAATAATTTCACGAAAGAACAAATCAGCAACATTAACAGCATCATCGCTTTTATGACATGGTATAAAGTGTGCCATTTTCGAAAATCTATCCACGACAACAAATATGCTATCCCTCCCCTTCTTTGTTCGAGGTAAACCTAAAACAAAGTCCATAGATATATCCTCCCAAGGAACACTAGGTACAAGCAAAGGCATATATAAACCATGAGGATTGAGTCGTGACTTAGCTTTTTGACATGTAGTGCATCGAGCAATAAAACGCTCAACATCCCGTCTCATCTTTGGCCAAAAGAAATGTGTAGCAAGTACGTCCTCCGTCTTCTTCACGCCAAAATGCCCCATTAATCCTCCTCCATGCGCTTCCTGCAACAACAAAAGACGAACGGAGCTAGCTGGAATGCATAGCTTGTTAGCACGAAACACAAATCCATCATTAACGACAAACTTGTTCCACATTCTTCCTTCTTTACAATTCTGCATTACATCTTTAAAATCAGCATCATGCACATATTGATCTTTGATGGTCTCCAAACCAAATATTTTGAAGTCAAGTTGTGAAAGCATAGTATAGCGACGAGACAATGCATCCGCAATAACATTTTCTTTTCCCTTCTTGTGTTTAATGACATAAGGGAAAGTCTCAATGAATTCAACCCATTTAGCATGTCTACGATTCAGTTTAGCTTGACTTTTAATATGTTTCAAAGATTCATGATCAGAATGTATAACAAATTCTTTGGGCCATAAATAATGTTGCCATGTTTCTAAAGTCCGAACAAGAGCATATAATTCTTTATCATAAGTAGAATAATTCAGACTAGGCCCACTCAATTTTTCAGAAAAGTATGCAACAGGTTTGCCATCTTGTAATAACACACCTCCTAATCCAATTCCACTAGCATCACATTCAAGCTCAAAAGTCTTATTAAAATCAGGAAGTTGGAGTAAAGGAGCATGTGTCAACTTATCTTTCAATACCGTGAAGGCTTCTTCCTGTGCGGTACCCCAAACAAAAGGCACATCCTTCTTTGTAAGCTCGTTGAGAGGTGCAGCAATGGTGCTGAAATCTCTCACAAAACGGCTATAGAATCCAGCGAGGCCAAGAAAACTCCTCACCTGTGTGACCGTTTTGGGCTGCGGCCAACTCTCAATAGCTTCAATCTTGGCTTTGTCAACTTCAATTCCCTGTGGAGTAACAACATAGCCAAGAAAAGATACTCGGTCGGTGCAAAAGGTGCACTTCCCAAGGTTACCAAACAAACGTGCATCACGTAGAGCAATAAAAACAGCACGTAAATGTTCCAAATGTTCTTCCAAAGATCTGCTATAAATCAGTATATCATCAAAATAGACTACCACAAATCGTCCAATGAAAGCACGTAAAACTTCGTTCATTAATCTCATGAAAGTACTAGGTGCATTAGTTAACCCAAAAGGCATGACTAACCACTCATATAATCCAAACTTAGTTTTAAATGCTGTTTTCCATTCATCTCCCAATTTCATACGAATTTGATGGTAGCCACTACGCAAATCAACTTTGGAGAATATTGTAGAACCACTCAATTCATCAAGCATATCATCTAGCCTAGGAATAGGATGACGATAACGAATAGTAATATTATTAATGCCTCTACAATCAACACACATACGTGATGTACCATCCTTTTTCGGCACTAGAATAATAGGAACAGCACAAGGACTAAGGGATTCGCGTATATAACCTTTGTCGAGAAGCTCTTGTACTTGGCGCATAATCTCCTTGAAACTCTAAAAGACTAGACTCTAAGACCAGCAACTAGACACGACGATGCAACCGCAAATTCAACAAAGCAAAACCCTAAAAAGATTATGCAAGGCTCAGATTGGTTCGGATATGATGAACTAACCCTAAATTTTTTTTTGTGGCTTTTTCGTGGACTATAGGTATGAAGAACAGACTCGATCTAAACTACGAAAAACTGTAAAATCTCACCGAGCAACCTGGAAATCTGATACCACTTGATAGAGGCAAAGGTGTCCCGTCTTTCGATGAGATGATGGATATCGCTTTGGTGGAAGTCGACTTTGACGATCCGACTACGAACGTGCGAGGACGTCGCGCCTTAGCAATCGCTAAACCAACTCCGAGAGGTTATTGACCACGCCGGAGCACGATCAACCTGACCACGAGGGTCTGTTTCCTGCGAGCAAACGAAGAACAAGCAAGAAACTGAGATTGCAATCTGGATATTGCGAATATAAGATGAAAGCTTTATTGATCTAGGTGGGGTTCTGTGACGCCTTTGTCTGGTCGTTGAACACAAACGAAGTACGCGAAGTTGCAGCTATGGCGAACTTTTAATCTAAACAAAACCCAAAGTCTAAACGATGCCCTAAGGGCTGTATATATGGAGGAAGAGGGGGGAATTTCGTGGCCCTTGGTGGAGGGGTCCGAAATCAACCCTATCTCTTGTTTCCCCACACATACGGACTCTAAAAATAGCCTATACTTATGTATTTCGAAATTACATGGGCCTGGCCCAATAATAAGGTGACGCAGCACCTAAAATAGCCTCGGGACGAAATTTATGAAGTGGCATCTTGTATATT
This sequence comes from Triticum aestivum, assembly GCF_018294505.1. Lineage (NCBI taxonomy): Eukaryota > Viridiplantae > Streptophyta > Magnoliopsida > Poales > Poaceae > Triticum > Triticum aestivum. The sequence continues at coordinate 331,262,609 of NC_057800.1, read as the reverse complement.
TCGTCCAAGGCTTCATGCACCCATTATGGTGGCTTCAAAGTCCTGAAATCATCACTTGTAACTCCATTCTTGTTCTTGCTCCAATGTTCATCCTTCTCCAAGCTAGGCCCTTCATTTGTAAGCAAAACAAATGTATTCAATTTAGGCAGCATCATATTCTCATGAACATTAGAATCATTACCAAGAAACGAAAGTACCTGGTAATTTAGTTGGCGTGCACGAGCTCTAGTAATTGGTCCAGTATGTATAGCAGCAGGGGCTGTGGGTGTAACAATTGTATTGATGTCCTCATCATCCTCCCCTTCTTGAAATGAAGTCGTCCTCGACGGAAGTTCATCTTCCTCACCCAAATAAGGCTTCAAATCTGCAATGTTAAAAGTGGGACTAACCCCAAAATCTGCAGGCAGCTCAAGTTTATATGCATTATCATTTATTTTCTCTAACACCTTAAAGGGACCATCAGCACGTGGCATTAGCTTTGATTTGCGCAAATCAGGAAATCTATCCTTACGCAAATGTAACCAAACAAGATCTCCAGGTGCAAACACAACATGTTTTCTACCCTTATCTCCAGCAAGTTTATATTTAGCATTCATACGCTCAATGTTTTCCTTAGTTAACTCATGCATTTTTAAAATCAATTCACCACGTTGTTTAGCATCAAAATTAACCTTCTCCGAAGATGGAAGAGGCAACAAATCAATAGGTGCACGAGGTAGGAAACCATACACAACTTCAAAAGGGCACATCTTAGTAGTAGAATGCAATGAACGATTATAAGCAAATTCAATATGAGGCAAGCATTCCTCCCACATTTTCTTATTATTCTTCAAAACAGCCCTAAGCATAGTAGACAACGTTCTATTGACTACTTCAGTTTGTCCATCAGTTTGGGGGTGACAAGTAGTACTAAAAAGCAGTTTAGTCCCCAACTTAGCCCATAAACATCTCCAAAAGTGGCTAAGAAATTTAGTATCACGATCTGAAACAATAGTATTTGGCACACCATGCAAGCGAATAATTTCACGAAAGAACAAATCAGCAACATTAACAGCATCATCGCTTTTATGACATGGTATAAAGTGTGCCATTTTCGAGAATCTATCCACGACAACAAATATGCTATCCCTCCCCTTCTTTGTTCGAGGTAAACCTAAAACAAAGTCCATAGATATATCCTCCCAAGGAACACTAGGTACAGGCAAAGGCATATATAAACCATGAGGATTGAGTCGTGACTTAGCTTTTTGACATGTAGTGCAGCGAGCAATAAAACGCTCAACATCCCGTCTCATCTTTGGCCAAAAGAAATGTGTAGCAAGTACGTCCTCCGTCTTCTTCTGATAGAGGCAAAGGTGTCCCGTCTTTCGATGAGATGGTGGATTTCGCTTTGGTGGAAGTCGACTTTGACGATCCGACTACGAACGTGCGAGGACGTCGCGCCTTAGCAATCGCTAAACCAACTCCGAGAGGTTATTGACCACGCCAGGGCACGATCAACCTGACCACGAGGGTCTGTTTCCTGCGAGCAAACGAAGAACAAGCAAGAAACTAAGATTGCAATCTGGATATTGCGAATATAAGATGAAAGCTTTATTGATCAAGGTGGGGTTCTGTGACGCCTTTGTCTGGTCGTTGAACACAAACGAAGTACGCGAAGTTGCAGCTATGGCGAACTTTTAATCTAAACAAAACCCAAAGTCTAAACGATGCCCTAAGGGCTGTATATATGGAGGAAGAGGGGGGGAATTTCGTGGCCCTTGGTGGAGGGGTCCGAAATCAACCCTATCTCTTCTTTCCCCACACATACGGACTCTAAAAATAGCCTATACTTATGTATTTCGAAATTACATGGGCCTGGCCCAATAATAAGGTGTCGCAGCACCTAAAATAGCCTCGGGACGAAATTTATGAAGTGGCATCATGTATATTTCGTCCAAGGCTTCATGCACCCATTATGGTGGCTTCAAAGTCCTGAAATCATCACTTGTAACTCCGTTCTTGTTCCCCTAGCGCATGCCATCATCTCCATGCTTGTTCTTGCTCCAATGTTCATCCTTCTCCAAGCTAGGCCCTTCATTTGTAAGCAAAACAAATGTATCCAATTTAGGCAGCATCATATTCTCATGAACATTAGAATCATTACCAAGAAACGAAAGTACCTGGTAATTTAGTTGGCGTGCACGAGCTCTAGTAATTGGTCCAGTATGTATAGCAGCAGGGGCTGTGGTTGTAACAATTGTATTGATGTCCTCATCATCCTCCCCTTCTTGAAATGAAGTCGTCCTCGACGGAAGTTCATCTTCCCCACCCAAATAAGGCTTCAAATCTGCAATGTTAAAAGTGGGACTAACCCCAAAATCTGCAGGCAACTCAAGTTTATATACATTATCATTTATTTTCTCTAACACCTTAAAGGGACCATCAGCACGTGGCATTAGCTTTGATTTGCGCAAATCAGGAAATCTATCCTTACGCAAATGTAACCAAACAAGATCTCGAGGTGCAAACACAACATGTTTTCTACCCTTATCTCCAGCAAGTTTATATTTAGCATTCATACGCTCAATGTTTTCCTTAGTTAACTCATGCATTTTTAAAATCAATTCAGCACGTTGTTTAGCATCAAAATTAACCTTCTCCGAAGATGGAAGAGGCAACAAATCAATAGGTGCACGAGGTAGGAAACCATACACAACTTCAAAAGGGCACATCTTAGTAGTAGAATGCAATGAACGATTATAAGCAAATTCAATATGAGGCAAGCATTCCTCCCACATTTTCTTATTATTCTTCAAAACAGCCCTAAGCATAGTAGACAACGTTCTATTGACTACTTCAGTTTGTCCATCAGTTTAGGGGTGACAAGTAGTACTAAAAAGCAGTTTAGTCCCCAACTTAGCCCATAAACATCTCCAAAAGTGGCTAAGAAATTTAGTATCACGATCTGAAACAATAGTATTTGGCACACCATGCAAGCGAATAATTTCACGAAAGAACAAATCAGCAACATTAACAGCATCATCGCTTTTATGACATGGTATAAAGTGTGCCATTTTCGAGAATCTATCCACTACAACAAATATGCTATCCCTCCCCTTCTTTGTTCGAGGTAAACCTAAAACAAAGTCCATAGATATATCCTCCCAAGGAACACTAGGTACAGGCAAAGGCATATATAAACCATGAGGATTGAGTCGTGACTTAGCTTTTTGACATGTAGTGCAGCGAGCAATAAAACGCTCAACATCCCGTCTCATCTTTGGCCAAAAGAAATGTGTAGCAAGTATGTCCTCCGTCTTCTTCACGCCAAAGTGTCCCATTAATCCTCCTCCATGCGCCTCCTGCAACAACAAAAGACGAACGGAGCTAGCTGGAATGCATAGCTTGTTAGCACGAAACACAAATCCATCGTTAACAACAAACTTGTTCCACATTCTTCCTTCTTTACAATTCTGCATTACATCTTTAAAATCAGCATCATGCACATATTGATCTTTGATGGTCTCCAAACCAAATATTTTGAAGTCAAGTTGTGAAAGCATAGTATAGCGACGAGACAATGCATCAGCAATAACATTTTCTTTTCCCTTCTTGTGTTTAATGACATGAGGGAAAGTCTCAATGAATTCAACCCATTTAGCATGTCTACGATTCAGTTTAGCTTGACTTTTAATATGTTTCAAAGATTCATGATCAGAATGTATAACAAATTCTTTGGGCCATAAATAATGTTGCCATGTTTCTAAAGTCCGAACAAGAGCATATAATTCTTTATCATAAGTAGAATAATTCAGACTAGGCCCACTCAATTTTTCAAGCATATCATCTAGCCTAGGAATAGGATGACGATAACGAATAGTAATATTATTAATGCCTCTACAATCAACACACATACGTGATGTACCATCCTTTTTCGGCACTAGAATAATAGGAACAGCACAAGGACTAAGGTATTCGCGTATATAACCTTTGTCGAGAAGCTCTTGTACTTGACGCATAATCTCCTTCGTCTCCTCTGGATTGGTACGGTATGGTGCACGGTTTGGCAGTGAAGCACCGGGAATTAAGTCAATCTGATGCTCAATCCCTCGAATAGGCGGTAATCCCGGTGGCACGTCTTGTGGAAAAACGTCAGCGAACTCCTGCAAAATGTTAGTGACAGCAGGAGGCAAAGAGGAAGGCACGTCCTCGAATGAAAATAATGCCTCTTTGCACACAAAAGCATAGCAAACAGATTTGCTGAAATCTAGCTCATCAATATCAGATTTGGTGGCAAATAAACATGCACTTTTCAATTTAATTTCAGAAGCAACACTAGATGGTTTATTATTAGGCTTCATTTGTTGCTCAAATTCTTGTGCCACAATCTGATTTTCACTCTTATTCTTCTCCTGTTGTGCTTTATTAGCTCTATTAATATCATCTTTCAAAATGGAATCAGGAGTCATAGGAAGCAAAGTAATATTTTTATCCTTATGAACAAGAGTATAGTGATTGTTTCTACCATGGTGTACAGAATTTTTATCAAATTGCCATGGTCTACCAAGTAATAAGGAACATGCTTGCATAGGTACCACATCACAATCAACATAATCAGCATATGTAGAGATACTAAAATGCACACGAACAGTACGTGTTACCTTAACCTTGCCGCTGTTGTTGAACCATTGGATGTAGTAAGGATGTGGATGTGGTCTTGTGGTGAGAGAAAGCTTCTCCACCATCTCCATGCTAGCCAAGTTGTTGCAGCTCCCTCCATCTATTATGACGCGCACAGAACGTTCCTTCACAACTCCCTTGGTATGGAACAAATTGTGCCTCTGATTTTGCTCAGCTTGTGTGACATGCACACTCAAAACACGTTGAGCAACTAAACATTCATACCTGTCAGCGTCTTCAGGAGCCATGTATTGCGTCTCATGATCAGAATCATCACCACCATGTTCTTCACGTGTAATAAGAGCTAATGTCTCCTCATCATAGTCACTAGCGGACTCATATCCACCATCCGCGGTAGCAATCATCACACGCGGAGATTTGCATTCTCTCGCATAATGACCTCCTCCCTTACAACGACGACAAATAATATCACTTGTGTGCCCTATTGATGCTATGGAAGAAGAAGAATGCTGTGTAGGCCCCGCAGGTGCGCTCTTGGCAGATAATGGTGGTTGTGCCTGTTTTCTTGTATCACGGCTGGAGGTGGCACCGGATGGAGGTGCTGGTGCAGTTGAAGTAGAAGATGCACGTGGTGTCCATGATGAAGGTCGGCCTCCAGAAAAGTTAGTTCGCCCCAATGCTTGTCGATCCTGCACTTCACGTTCAGCTTTACAAGCAAGATGGAATAAACGAGTGATATTAGTATACTCCTTATAGTCTAGAATGGTCTGAATCTCTCTATTTAATCCACCCAGAAAACGTGCAAGCATAGCTTCATTCTCCTCAACAATACCACATCTAATCATGCCAGTTTGTAATTCCTGATAATATTCTTCTACAGAATTTTTCCCTTGTCTTAAACGCTGCAATTTTTGAAGCAATTCACGTTGATAATATGGTGGAACCCAACGCGTACGCATAGCAGTTTTCAAAGCAGCCCAAGTAGTTGGAATAGGATATAATCTACAATGTTCAGACCACCATACACATGCAAAACTAGTGAAAGCACAAACGGCAGCAGCAACTCGTCTCTCCTCAGGATATTGTAAACATGTAAATCGTTGTTCAGTTTCTAACTCCCAAGTAAGATATATATCAGGAACATATCTACCCTCAAATGGTGGAATATTCAATTTCAGTTTAGGAATATGGACATCATCTCGTACCTGAGGTGGTGGTGCAGGCCTACCATTACGAATATATACCTGAGGTCGACCTGCGGGTGGTGGTACAGGTGGCTGCACGTAGTGTTGATTTTGATCAACCTCATCCTCATAATCTCCCACATAATCATCCTCCTCCGCATCAGCAGCAGGAGCCACAGAAGTATCAACAGCAGCACCAACAGTTTGGCCAAACGCAAGAGGAACACGGCTTGCTCGGCGGAGGTCTGCTTCGCGACGTGGAGGTAGTCGTTGTTGTTGTTGTTGTTGGAGAGGTGCGTTAGCTGCAGCGGGTGGTGGTGGTGGAAGACGCGCGAGCAATTCATTAAACTTGTTATCGAGCTTTGTTTCGAACGTCTTCTCAAAGCCAGTGATCTTCTCCATGGCCTCTTCAAAATTGTTCAGCACATCTTGCACCTGTTCAGTCATCATTTGCTGAAACTTATCATGAAGCTCCTTGTTCGATAAATTCTCCCAGTCAATCTCGTCGGCTTGTGATCTTGGCATGGTTAGCAGCAATAGAAACACACAAGAATATGATCCTACAGACTACGAACAAGTGGTGGTGGTGGGTGTCACAAATCCGTCAAGCAAATCTCAAATTCTTACCAGTTCTTACCCAGCAGCAGGCGGTGATCGGCAACCGTTGTAGTCAAAAACTCTCAAAGCTTGGATAGAGCGATTACCAGGGAGAGTCAAACGCACGACGTAGATGTATGTGGAGCTGGGAAGGCTTATAATATGGTAGCAAAAAGGGTCAGCAATAATCAATTCAGAGATGCAAAGTTGAATAAACGCTCAACGACGGTACTGTGCTGGTCCTAGGCTAGACTGTGCTAGAGACGCGAGCCTAGAACACTAACAAAATCACGGCGCGGCACGTAAACAAGGGAAAAGCACACTCTGGAATTTTTTTTTTCGCTCTTTTTTTTTGGGCTCTTTTTTTTGCGCTGCTTTTTTTTTGCGAAAAATCACTATAATGGCGAGTGTCTCAAAACTCTTCTTAGCTCAAACTGACAGGATGGGCACGAAATTTTTTTTTTGACCAATTTTTTTTTTTACTGCCCGGACCCAAAAACTGGAAACGGGTCAAAAAAAACTTCCTATAATGGCACCTGTCTCAAAACACTCAGAAACACCTAAAAATAGGATAGCCAGAAAATTTTTCGAAAAATGCGTTTTCGAAAAATTTTGGGCCTAAACGGAGCGTGGCTACCCGACTCTTTTTTTTTTCCGAAACCTACTCCGGCAAGGAAACACGAATCGGAATCTAGATGGATCCCGAAAACAAACCTAAAAGCAAAGAACTCGGATTGGTGGTGGATATATGGATACGGATTCGGTGCGGTGGTGGTAGATGGCAGGGGCGATGATGATGGTGCGGCGGCGGCGTGACAACTTATGACCAGAACTCGAAACTCTAAAAGACTAGACTCTAAGACCAGCAACTAGACACGACGATGCAACCGCAAATTCAACAAAGCAAAACCCTAAAAAGATTATGCAAAGGCTCAGATTGGTTCGGATATGATGAACTAACCCTAATTTTTTTTGTGGCTTTTTCGTGGACTGTAGGTATGAAGAACAGACTCGATCTAAACTACGAAAAACTGTAAAATCTCACCGAGCAACCTGGAAATCTGATACCACTTGATAGAGGCAAAGGTGTCCCGTCTTTCGATGAGATGGTGGATTTCGCTTTGGTGGAAGTCGACTTTGACGATCCGACTACGAACGTGCGAGGACGTCGCGCCTTAGCAATCGCTAAACCAACTCCGAGAGGTTATTGACCACGCCGGGGCACGATCAACCTGACCACGAGGGTCTGTTTCCTGCGAGCAAACGAAGAACAAGCAAGAAACTAAGATTGCAATCTGGATATTGCGAATATAAGATGAAAGCTTTATTGATCAAGGTGGGGTTCTGTGACGCCTTTGTCTGGTCGTTGAACACAAACGAAGTACGCAAAGTTGCAGCTATGGCGAACTTTAATCTAAACAAAACCCAAAGTCTAAACGATGCCCTAAGGGCTGTATATATGGAGGAAGAGGGGGGAATTTCGTGGCCCTTGGTGGAGGGGTCCGAAATCAACCCTATCTCTTGTTTCCCCACACATACGGACTCTAAAAATAGCCTATACTTATGTATTTCGAAATTACATGGGCCTGGCCCAATAATAAGGTGACGCAGCACCTAAAATAGCCTCGGGACGAAATTTATGAAGTGGCATCTTGTATATTTCGTCCAAGGCTTCATGCACCCATTATGGTGGCTTCAAAGTCCTGAAATCATCACTTGTAACTCCGTTCTTGTTTCCCTTGCGCATGCCATCATCTCCATGCTTGTTCTTGCTCCAATGTTCATCCTTCTCCAAGCTAAGCCCTTCATTTGTAAGCAAAATAAATGTATCCAATTTAGGCAGCATCATATTCTCATGAACATTAGAATCATTACCAAGAAACGAAAGTACCTGGTAATTTAGTTGGCGTGCACGAGCTCTAGTAATTGGTCCAGTATGTATAGCAGCAGGGGCTGTGGGTGTAACAATTGTATTGATGTCCTCATCATCCTCCCCTTCTTGAAATGAAGTCGTCCTCGACGGAAGTTCATCTTCCTCACCCAAATAAGGCTTCAAATCTGCAATGTTAAAAGTGGGACTAACCCCAAAATCTGCAGGCAGCTCAAGTTTATATGCATTATCATTTATTTTCTCTAACACCTTAAAGGGACCATCAGCACGTGGCATTAGCTTTGATTTGCGCAAATCAGGAAATCTATCCTTACGCAAATGTAACCAAACAAGATCTCCAGGTGCAAACACAACATGTTTTCTACCCTTATCTCCAGCAAGTTTATATTTAGCATTCATACGCTCAATGTTTTCCTTAGTTAACTCATGCATTTTTAAAATCAATTCACCACGTTGTTTAGCATCAAAATTAACCTTCTCCGAAGATGGAAGAGGCAACAAATCAATAGGTGCACGAGGTAGGAAACCATACACAACTTCAAAAGGGCACATCTTAGTAGTAGAATGCAATGAACGATTATAAGCAAATTCAATATGAGGCAAGCATTCCTCCCACATTTTCTTATTATTCTTCAAAACAGCCCTAAGCATAGTAGACAACGTTCTATTGACTACTTCAGTTTGTCCATCAGTTTGGGGGTGACAAGTAGTACTAAAAAGCAGTTTAGTCCCCAACTTAGCCCATAAACATCTCCAAAAGTGGCTAAGAAATTTAGTATCACGATCTGAAACAATAGTATTTGGCACACCATGCAAGCGAATAATTTCACGAAAGAACAAATCAGCAACATTAACAGCATCATCGCTTTTATGACATGGTATAAAGTGTGCCATTTTCGAGAATCTATCCACGACAACAAATATGCTATCCCTCCCCTTCTTTGTTCGAGGTAAACCTAAAACAAAGTCCATAGATATATCCTCCCAAGGAACACTAGGTACAGGCAAAGGCATATATAAACCATGAGGATTGAGTCGTGACTTAGCTTTTTGACATGTAGTGCAGCGAGCAATAAAACGCTCAACATCCCGTCTCATCTTTGGCCAAAAGAAATGTGATGAGGACATCAATACAATTGTTACACCCACAGCCCCTGCTGCTATACATACTGGACCAATTACTAGAGCTCGTGCACGCCAACTAAATTACCAGGTACTTTCGTTTCTTGGTAATGATTCTAATGTTCATGAGAATATGATGCTGCCTAAATTGGATACATTTGTTTTGCTTACAAATGAAGGGCCTAGCTTGGAGAAGGATGAACATTGGAGCAAGAACAAGCATGGAGATGATGGCATGCGCAAGGGAAACAAGAACGGAGTTACAAGTGATGATTTCAGGACTTTGAAGCCACCATAATGGGTGCATGAAGCCTTGGACGAAATATACAAGACGCCACTTCATAAATTTCGTCCCGAGGCTATTTTAGGTGCTGCGTCACCTTATTATTGGGCCAGGCCCATGTAATTTCGAAATACATAAGTATAGGCTATTTTTAGAATCCGTATGTGTGGGGAAACAAGAGATAGGGTTGATTTCGGACCCCTCCACCAAGGGCCACGAAATTCCCCCCTCTTCCTCCATATATACAGCCCTTAGGGCATCGTTTAGACTTTGGGTTTTGTTTAGATTAAAAGTTCGCCATAGCTGCAACTTCGCGTACTTCGTTTGTGTTCAACGACCAGACAAAGGCGTCACAGAACCCCACCTTGATCAATAAAGCTTTCATCTTATATTCGCAATATCCAGATTGCAATCTTAGTTTCTTGCTTGTTCTTCGTTTGCTCGCAGGAAACAGACCCTCGTGGTCAGGTTGATCGTGCTCCGGCGTGGTCAATAACCTCTCGGAGTTGGTTTAGCGATTGCTAAGGCGCGACGTCCTCGCACGTTCGTAGTCGGATCGTCAAAGTTGACTTCCACCAAAGCGAAATCCACCATCTCATCGAAAGACGGGACACCTTTGCCTCTATCAAAAAAATCACTATAATGGCGAGTGTCTCAAAACTCTTCTTAGCTCAAACTGACAGGATGGGCACGAAATTTTTTCGACCAATTTTTTTTTTTTGACTGCCCGGACCCAAAAACTGGAAACGGGTCAAAAAAAACTTCCTATAATGGCACCTGTCTCAAAACACTCAGAAACACCTAAAAATAGGATAGCCAGAAATTTTTTCGAAAAATGCGTTTTCGAAAAATTTTGGGCCTAAACGGAGCGTGGCTACCCGACTCTTTTTTTTTTCCGAAACCTACTCCGGCAAGGAAACACGAATCGGAATCTAGATGGATCTCGAAAACAACCCTAATAAGCAAGGAACTCGGATTGGTGGTGGATATATGGTGGTGGTATATGGCAGCGGTGGTGGTAGCGGTGGTAGTATATGGATATGGATCGGTGGTGGTATATGGACACGGATTGGTGGTGGTATATGGATACGGATTCGGAGCGGTGGCGGATAAGCGGTGGTGGTAGATGGCAGGGGCGATGATGATGGTGCGGCGGCGGCGTGACAACTTATGACCAGAACTCAAAACTCTAAAAGACTAGACTCTAAGACCAGCAACTAGACACGACGATGCAACCGCAAATTCAACAAAGCAAAACCCTAAAAAGATTATGCAAAGGCTCAGATTGGTTCGGATATGATGAACTAACCCTAATTTTTTTTGTGGCTTTTTCGTGGACTGTAGGTATGAAGAACAGACTCGATCTAAACTACGAAAAACTGTAAAATCTCACCGAGCAACCTGGAAATCTGATACCACTTGATAGAGGCAAAGGTGTCCCGTCTTTCGATGAGATGGTGGATTTCGCTTTGGTGGAAGTCGACTTTGACGATCCGACTACGAACGTGCGAGGACGTCGCGCCTTAGCAATCGCTAAACCAACTCCGAGAGGTTATTGACCACGTCGGAGCACGATCAACCTGACCACGAGGGTCTGTTTCCTGCGAGCAAACAAAGAACAAGCAAGAAACTGAGATTGCAATCTGGATATTGCGAATATAAGATGAAAGCTTTATTGATCAAGGTGGGGTTCTGTGACGCCTTTGTCTGGTCGTTGAACACAAACGAAGTACGCGAAGTTGCAGCTATGGCGAACTTTTAATCTAAACAAAACCCAAAGTCTAAACGATGCCCTAAGGGCTGTATATATGGAGGAAGAGGGGGGAATTTCGTGGCCCTTGGTGGAGGGGTCCGAAATCAACCCTATCTCTTGTTTCCCCACACATACGGACTCTAAAAATAGCCTATACTTATGTATTTCGAAATTACATGTGCCTGGCCCAATAATAAGGTGATGCAGCACCTAAAATAGCCTCAGGACGAAATTTATGAAGTGGCATCTTGTATATTTCGTCCAACGCTTCATGCATCCATTATGGTGGCTTCAAAGTCCTGAAATCATCACTTGTAACTCCGTTCTTGTTCCCCTTGCGCATGCCATCATCACCATGCTTGTTCTTGCTCCAATGTTCATCCTTCTCCAAGCTAGGCCCTTCATTTGTAAGCAAAACAAATGTATCCAATTTAGGCAGCATCATATTCTCATGAACATTAGAATCATTACCAAGAAACGAAAGTACCTGGTAATTTAGTTGGCGTGCACGAGCTCTAGTAATTGGTCCAGTATGTATAGCAGCAGGGGCTGTGGGTGTAACAATTGTATTGATGTCCTCATCATCCTCCCCTTCTTGAAATGAAGTCGTCCTCGACGGAAGTTCATCTTCCTCAACCAAATAAGGCTTCAAATCTGCAATGTTAAAAATGGGACTAACCCCAAAATCTGCAGGCAGCTCAAGTTTATATGCATTATCATTTATTTTCTCTAGCACCTTAAAGGGACCATCAGCACGTGGCATTAACTTTGATTTGCACAAATCAGGAAATCTATCCTTACGCAAATGTAACCAAACAAGATCTCCAGGTGCAAACACAACATGTTTTCTACCCTTATCTCCAGCAAGTTTATATTTAGCATTCATACGCTCAATGTTTTCCTTAGTTAACTCATGCATTTTTAAAATAAATTCAGCACGTTGTTTAGCATCAAAATTAACCTTCTCCGAAGATGGAAGAGCCAACAAATCAATAGGTGCACGAGGTAGGAAATCATACACAACTTCAAAAGGGCACATCTTAGTAGTAGAATGCAATGAACGATTATAAGCAAATTCAATATGAGGCAAGCATTCCTCCCACATTTTCTTATTATTCTTCAAAACAGCCCTAAGGATAGTAGACAACGTTCTATTGACTACTTCAGTTTGTCCATCAGTTTGGGGGTGACAAGTAGTACTAAAAAGCAGTTTAGTCCCCAACTTAGCCCATAAACATCTCCAAAAGTGGCTAAGAAATTTAGTATCACGATCTGAAACAATAGTATTTGGCACACCATGCAAGCGAATAATTTCACGAAAGAACAAATCAGCAACACTAACATCATCATCGCTTTTATGACATGGTATAAAGTGTGCCATTTTCGAGAATCTATCCACAACAACAAATATGCTATCCCTCCCCTTCTTTGTTCAAGGTAAACCTAAAACAAAGTGCATAGATATATCCTCCCAAGGAACACTAGGTACAGGCAAAGGCATATATAAACCATGAGGATTGAGTCGTGACTTAGTTTTTTGACATGTAGTGCAGCGAGCAATAAAACGCTCAACATCCCGTCTCATCTTTGGCCAAAAGAAATGTGTAGCAAGTACGTTCTCCGTCTTCTTCACGCCAAAGTGTCCCATTAATCCTCCTCCATGCGCCTCCTGCAACAACAAAAGACGAACGGAGCTAGCTGGAATGCATAGCTTGTTAGCACGAAACACAAATCCATCGTTAACGACGAACTTGTGCCACATTCTTCCTTATTTACAATTCTGCATTACATCTTTAAAATCAGCATCATGCACATATTGATCTTTGATGGTCTCCAAACCAAATATTTTGAAGTCAAGTTGTGAAAGCATAGTATAGCGGCGAGACAATGCATCAGCAATAACATTTTCTTTTCCCTTCTTGTGTTTAATGACATAAGGAAAAGTCTCAATGAATTCAACCCATTTAGCATGTCTACGATTCAGTTTAGCTTGACTTTTAATATGTTTCAAAGATTCATGATCAGAATGTATAACAAATTCTTTGGGCCATAAATAATGTTGCCATGTTCCTAAAGTCCGAACAAGAGCATATAATTCTTTATCATAAGTAGAATAATTCAGACTAGGCCCACTCAATTTTTCAGAAAAGTATGCAACAGGTTTGCCATCTTGTAATAACACACCGCCTAATCCAATTCCACTAGCATCACATTCAAGCTCAAAAGTCTTATTAAAATCAGGAAGTTGGAGTAAAGGAGCATGTGTCAACTTATCTTTCAATACCGAGAAGGCTTCTTCCTGTGCGGTACCCCAAAGAAAAGGCACATCTTTCTTTGTAAGCTCATTGAGAGGTACAGCAATGGTGTTGAAATCTCTCCCAAAACGGCTATAGAATCCAGCGAGGCCAAGAAAACTCCTCACTTGTGTGACCGTTTTGGGCTGCGGCCAACTCTCAATAGCTTCAATCTTGGCTTTATCAACTTCAATTCCGTGTGGAGTAACAACATAGCCAAGAAAAGATACTCGGTCGGTGCAAAAGGTGCACTTCCCAAGGTTACCAAACAAACGTGCATCACGTAGAGCAATAAAAACAGCACGTAAATGTTCCAAATGTTCTTCCAAAGATCTGCTATAAATCAATATGTCATCAAAGTAAACTACCACAAATCGTCCAATGAAAGCACGTAAAACTTCGTTCATTAATCTCATGAAAGTACTAGGTGCATTAGTTAACCCAAAAGGCATGACTAACCACTCATATAATCCAAACTTAGTTTTAAATGCTGTTTTCCATTCATCTCCCAATTTCATACGAATTTGATGGTATCCACTACGCAAATCAACTTTGGAGAATTTTGTAGAGCCACTCAATTCATCAAGCATATCATCGAGCCTAGGAATAGGATGACGATAATGAAAAGTAATATTATTAATGCCTCTACAATCAACACACATACGTGATGTACCATCCTTTTTCGACACTAGAATAATAGGAACATCACAAGGACTAAGGGATTCGCGTATATAACCTTTGTCGAGAAGCTCTTGTACTTGACGCATAATCTCCTTCGTCTCCTCTGGATTGGTACGGTATGGTGCACGGTTTGGCAGTGAAGCACCGGGAATTAAGTCAATCTGATGCTCAATCCCTCGAATTGGCGGTAATCCCGGTGGCACGTCTTGTGGAAAGACGTCAGCGAACTCCTGCAAAATGTTAGTGACAGCAGGAGGCAAAGAGGAAGGCACGTCCTCGAATGAAAATAATGCCTCTTTGCACACAAAAGCATAGCAAACAGATTTGCTGAAATCTAGCTCATCAATATCAGATTTGGTGGCAAATAAACATGCACTTTTCAATTTAATTTCAGAAGCAACACTAGATGGTTTATTATTAGGCTTCATTTGTTGCTCAAATTCTTTTGCCACAATCTGATTTTCACTCTTATTCTTCTCCTGTTTTGCTTTATTAGCTCTATTAATATCATCTTTCAAAATGGAATCAGGAGTCATAGAAAGCAAAGTAATATTTTTATCCTTATGAACAAGAGTATAGTGATTGTTTCTACCATGGTGTACAGAGTTTTTATCAAATTGCCATGGTCTACCAAGTAATAAGGAACATGCTTGCATAGGTACCACAACACAATCAACATAATCAGCATATGTAGAGATACTAAAATGCACACGAAGAGTACGTGTTACCTTAACCTTGCCGCTGTTGTTGAACCATTGGATGTAGTAAGGATGTGGATGTGGTCTTGTGGTGAGAGAAAGCTTCTCCACCATCTCCATGCTAGCCAAGTTGTTGCAACTCCCTCCGTCTATTATGACGCGCACAGAACGTTCCTTCACAACTCCCTTGGTATGGAACAAATTGTGCCTCTGATTTTGCTCAGCTTGTGTGACCTGCACACTCAAAACACGTTGAGCAACTAAACATTCATGCCTGTCAGCGTCTTCAGGAGCCATGTATTGTGTCTCATGATCAGAATCATCTCCACCATGTTCTTCACGTGTAATAAGAGCCAAAGTCTCCTCATCATAGTCACTAGCGGACTCATATCCACCATCCGCGGTAGCAATCATCACACGCGGAGATTTGCATTCTCTCGCATAATGACCTCCTCCCTTACAACGACGACAAATAATATCACTTGTGTGCCCTGTTGATGCCATGGAAGAAGAAGAACTCTGTGCAGGCCCAGCAGGTGCGCTCTTGGCAGATAATAGTGGTTGTGCCTGTTTTCTTGTATCACGA
>NC_057800.1:331245260-331246887 GCF_018294505.1 Triticum aestivum | reverse complement strand
AATAAACATGCACTTTTCAATTTAATTTCAGAAGCAACACTAGATGGTTTATTATTAGGCTTCATTTGTTGCTCAAATTCTTTTGCCACAATCTGATTTTCACTCTTATTCGTCTCCTGTTTTGCTTTATTAGCTCTATTAATATCATCTTTCAAAATGGAATCAGGAGTCATAGGAAGCAAAGTAATATTTTTATCCTTATGAACAAGAGTATATTGATTGTTTCTACCATGGTGTACAGAATTTTTATCAAATTGCCATGGTCTACCAAGTAATAAGGAACATGCTTGCATAGGTACCACATCACAATCAACATAATCAGCATATGTAGAGATACTAAAATGCACACGAACAGTACGTGTTACCTTAACCTTGCCGCTGTTGTTGAACCATTGGATGTAGTAAGGATGTGGATGTGGTCTTGTGGTGAGAGAAAGCTTCTCCACCATCTCCATGCTAGCCAAGTTGTTGCAGCTCCCTCCGTCTATGGTGACGCGCACAGAACGTTCCTTCACAACTCCCTTGGTATGGAACAAATTGTGCCTCTGATTTTGCACAGCTTGTGTGATCTGCACACTCAAAACACGTTGAGCAACTAAACATTCATACCTGTCAGCGTCTTCAGGAGCCATGTATTGCGTCTCATCATCAGAATCATCTCCACCATGTTCTTCACGTGTAATAAGAGCCAAAGTCTCCTCATCATAGTCACTAGCGGACTCATATCCACCATCCGCGGTAGCAATCAGCACACGCGGAGATTTGCATTCTCTCGCATAATGACCTCCTCCCTTACAACGACGACAAATAATATCACTTGTGTGCCCTGTTGATGCCATGGAAGAAGAAGAACGCTGTGCAGGCCCCGCAGGTGCGCTCTTGGCAGATAATGGTGGTTGTGCCTGTTTTCTTGTATCACGGCTGGAGGTGGCACCGGATGGAGGTGCTGGTGCAGTTGAAGTAGAAGATGCACGTGGTGTCCATGATGAAGGTCGGCCTGCAGAAAAGTTAGTTCGCCCCAATTCTTGTCGATCCTGCACTTCACGTTCAGCTTTACAAGCAAGATGGAATAAACGAGTGATATTAGTATACTCCTTATAGTCTAGAATGGTCTGAATCTCTCTATTTAATCCACCCAGAAAATGTGCAAGCATAGCTTCATTCTCCTCAACAATACCACATCTAATCATGCCAGTTTGTAATTCCTGATAATATTCTTCTACAGAATTTTTCCCTTGTCTTAAACGCTGCAATTTTTGAAGCAATTCACGTTGATAATATGGTGGAACCCAACGCGTATGCATAGCAGTTTTCAAAGCAGCCCAAGTAGTTGGAATAGGATATAATCTACAATGTTCAGACCACCATACACATGCAAAACTAGTGAAAGCACAAACAGCAGCAGCAACTCGTCTCTCCTCAGGATATTGTAAACATGTAAATCGTTGTTCAGTTTCTAACTCCCAAGTAAGATATATATCAGGAACATATCTACCCTCAAATGGTGGAATATTCAATTTCAGTTTAGGAATATGGACATCATCTCGTACATGAGGTGGTGGTGCAGGCCTACCATTACGAATATATACCTGAGGTCGACCTGCTGGTGGTGGTACAGGTGGCTGCA